>NC_133328.1:221735662-222035662 GCF_042186555.1 Aquarana catesbeiana
TGGCCAAACAGATCCCTCTGTGGCTGCCCTGCAGCTCCCAAATTCGGCGAGAGGAAAGCCGACAGCTGCAGGAGATCGGGTTTGCGAGGGTGTCTAATCAGTGCAGCAGGGTAAAGTGGCAGGAAGAGAGAGCCTGAAAAATGCCATTCCTTGTCTTGTCATTTGGTGCTTTGAGCTTGAGAATTCCTGAGAATGTTGCTAAGGGCATAAGTGACAGAAGACAGAGGTTTCCAATTATAGTAATTCTAGAGCTTAATGTGTGCATCTGTTCCTATGAAATATCGAACATCTTTAAATTTTTATCACAACGCACTGGTATTCATGAGTAAAAATAACAGCCATTGTAAAACTGCAAGGTTAAAAGGTTGGCTTTTATTTGCATTTTTGGATGGATAATTAGGTTATGTTGGTTAATAAGTTAACAAACTGGCTGCGTATTTGATCTGCTGTCAATCAAGCACTGTAAAATGACAATTCTTTACAGTTGTAATTTAAAGATAGCTTTCTATTGGTAGCAACTGTGAATACATCTTTAAGAAAAAGGTTCCAGGTTTGATTAAATAACGAACCATATAAAAATTTTTAAGGCCAATGATTGATTAATATAGGATTGTACATGGGATGTACAAATCTGCCCAGGTTCAATTAGTGGGGTGATCTATTGAATCATACTTGAATTCCACAAAACTTAGCAGCAAACCCAATTAACGTCTATGGAGGGAAAAATCATGATACTAAATTCTGGCCATTTTCAAGGCTAATGGACAAGTTATTGTCAAAAAAGGGCATGATTTGTTGGGCACTGCCCTGGGAGATTTTTCAAAGACCAAATATGTTAAAAATACAGTTTAGCAGGGTAAGGGCCCTTTTAATGCAACCTTGAGTATGACATGGAAAAACACCAATCTTACATCCTTGGGAGATGCCTTTATGCTGTATGTGGTGTTAAAAACAGTACTATTTTCATGGACACCATATTCTAGTATCACATATTTTTGATGCATAATTGATATTTTATCTAATCTTACATTTAGCTTAGCTGGTAGCATTTGTAGAAAAAAAATCCTCTCCATGTGACCAATGTACATTGCAAGAACTTTACAAACCTAGTTGCAGAAACCTACCCTTTTCTCTACTGAAGAAATAGTCTGGAAAAGAAGATGGTAAAAGAAACAGCTGATTCCTAAAAGAGAGGGCTGTGTGGTCAGTATAACCATCTGGTGCATTTTAGTGCTCAGATCAGAAATACTGCAGTATCTGCATCTCTTATAACTAATTAACCTTTGAGGAGTATCTCCCCAAAACTGCAATTCCCATTGCAGGCACTGATGCCTCAAATTTAATTTGTATCTTTGTGCAAATTAGGGATGAGCTAATGATTCATGCCAAACTTAGGGTCAGACCGAACGTTTGCTGTTCAAATGCCAAAACTTTTGCATGGTTGGACCTCATTCAGCAGGAGCTGAACATCATATATATAAGCAGTATTTCTATGTATAAAAGTGATATTTCTTGCACCCTACACATTCCACTTGTCACATACCTGGTCTTGAGGCCAAAGTGATGAGAAGGCTCCTATTGCCACTGACTGCACAACACCCCTGAGGATGGTGACAGGGGAGGCCAAGCCAAAAGAAGCACGAGTTGCCAGCAGCACTGTGGATCTGCGCAGTGGTGAGACCTCTTCAGGTGGGAACCAGGTGGAGAAGACAACTGGTCCAGGGAGGCACAGTGGAATGTGTAGGCAGATTACAAAAGGCAGGGCTTAGACAGGAGACATGGTCAAGAGTGAGAGCCAAGGTCAAAACACAGTATTCAAGCAGAGGAATGAACAAGAACGCAGTCAGGGGCAGGCCAGAGTCGTACACAGGAAGCAGGCAGGAGCAGGACCATGGAGGTCAGAGCCAGATGAGAAGCAAGGGATGAGTTCAGAAGCAAGCCAGGTCATTAACAGGAAATCCAGAAATACTGAGCACACAGGAACGCAGGTTACAGAAAGCTGAAGCCCACTCAGCAAAGTCTGAGAGCATCTGTCATCCTTATAAAGGCCAAAAAGCGCCAAGAACTATCATGCACAAGCGTGTGCCGGCTCAGTGCCATTACATTAGCGCACATTCCTGCCCAAGTAAGCAAGGTCATGCTGGATATTGGAAAATGTGCCAGGTCTCTGTGCCTTCCTTCTCCGGCTTATCCCCTGACACCACTATCCCTGCTCTACCCTTACCTAGCTCATGACAGCATGGGGAGCTTTCATTTTGCTAGTGGTACCATCAGGATAAGTTTGCTGTTTGCTGGGTTGTCAGGGTTTTTTTGTTTTTTACAGCCAATTGGCAGGCGGCAGGCACCTTGATTGATGGTGGGTTTACAACAAGGGACATTTTATAAGGAATTTTGTCTTTTAAATAAAGGATTTGTCAAACATTTGGGTGTCTTAATTTCTAGGTGACATCTTTCTTTCTTGTGAATTAGTACAGTTACTATGTATATACTGCACCCCCTCCCCTTTATAATCTAGTGAAAATTTCCTGACCTGGAGTGGCCCTTGAGTGGCAGATTCCTATCCACAATTTTCTTTTTTCCTATCAATATGGTGGTTGTAATGAACACAGCAGAGGCCAGGGTTCTTTGGCTTCGTCAGCATAATCTTTCTCCTCCCAGGCACTTAGCAGCCAGTTGCATTTTTTAAATAAATAAATATATATATATATATATATATATATATATATATATATATATATATATATATATATATATATATATATATATATATATATATATATATAATGGATAACGGAAAGTATTCAGACCCCCTTAAATTTTTCACTCTTTGTTATATTGCAGCCATTTGCTATAATCATTTAAGTTTATTTTTTTCCCTCATTAATGTGCACACAGCACCCCATATTGACAGAAAAACACAGAATTGTTGACATTTTTGCAGATTTATTAAAAAAGAAAAACTGAAATATCACATGGTCCTAAGTATTCAGACCCTTTGCTCAGTATTTAGTAGAAGCACCCTTTTGATCTAATACAGCCATGAGTCTGGATTTGGGGATCCTCTGCCATTCCTCCTTGCAGATCCTCTCCAGTTCTGTCAGGTTGGATGGTAAACGTTGGTGGACAGCCATTTTTAGATCTCTCCGGATATGCTCAATTGGGTATAAGTCAGGGCTCTGGCTGGGAAATTCAAGAACAGTCACGGAGTTGTTGTGAAGCCGCTCTTTCGTTATTTTAGCTGTGTGCTTAGAGTCATTGTCTTGTTGGAAGGTAAACCTTCGGCCGAATCTGAGGTCCTGAGCACTCTGGAGAAGGTTTTCATCCAGGATATCCCTGTACTTGGCCACATTCATCTTTCCCTCGATTGCAACTAGTCGTCCTGTCCCTGCAGCTGAAAAACACCCCCACGGCATGATGCTGCCACCACCATGCTTCACTGTTGGGACTGTATTGGACAGGTGATGAGCAGTGCCTGGTTTTCTCCACACATACCGCTTAGAATTAAGGCCAAACATTTCTATCTTGGTCTCATCAGACCAAAGAATATTATTTCTCACCATCTTGTAGTCCTTCAGGTGTTTTTTAGCAAACTCTATGCGGGCTATCATGTGTCTTGCACTGAGGAGAGGCTTCCATCGGGCCACTCTGCCATAAAGCCCCGACTGGTGGAGGGCTGAAGTGATGGTTGACTTTCTACAACTTTCTCCCATCTCCCGACTGCATCTCTGGAGCTCAGCCACAGTGATCTTTCGGTTCTTCTTTACCTCTCTCATCAAGGCTCTTCTCCCCCGATAGCTCAGTTTCGCCGGACGGCCAGCTCTAGGAAGGGTTCTGGTCGTCCCAAACATCTTCCATTTAAGGATTATGGAGGCCACTGTGCTCTTAGGAACCCTAAGTGCAGCAGAATTTTTTTGTAACCTTGGCCAGATCTGTGCCTTGCCACAATTCTGTCTCTGAGCTCTTCAGGCAGTTCCTTTGACCTCATGATTCTCATTTGCTCTGACATGCACTGAGCTGTAAGGTCTTATATAGACAGGTGTGTGGCTTTCCTAATCAAGTCCAATCAGTATAATCAAACACAGGTGGACTCAAATGAAGGTATAGAACCATCTCAAGGATGATCAGAAGAAATGGACAGCACCTGAGTTAAGTATATGAGTGTCACAGCAAAGGGTCTGAATACTTAGGACCATGTGATATTTCAGTTTTTCTTTTTTAATAAATCTACAAAAATGTCAACAATTCTGTGTTTTTCTGTCAATATGGGGAGCTGTGTGTACATTAATGAGGAAAAAAATTAACTTAAATGATTTTAGCAAATGGCTGCAATATAACAAAGAGTGAAAAATGTAAGGGGGTCTGAATACTTTCCGTCCCCACTGTATATACACTATTTATCTAAAATAACTCCTATGTTCTATATCAGGGGTGTCCATACTTTTTTCAAAGAGGGCCAGATTTGATGAATAGAACATGCTTGGGGGCCGATCATTTTGCCTGACATTCTTAAACCATTAAAATTTGGTCTAAGTGTGTCCATCCGAGCGCTAATACACGGCCCAACAAGAATTCTCTTGCCTTTGTGTTGTGTGTGGTGAATAGATGAACTCGGGCATGTTATTTGGATATACCGTATTTAATCGGCTTATAACACGCACCTTCACTTTAAAAAGGAAGTTTCAGGAAAAAAATCTTAAATTTTAAATAAAGAACTGTGAAGCAAAATAAGGGTCAGTGCCCATCAATGCAGCCTAATCAGTGCCTATCTGCAGCCCTCACTCTATTGTCATGAATGCAGCCCCCACTCCATTGCCATGAATACAGCCCCCACCATATTGCCATGAATGCAGCCCCCACCGTATTGCCATGAATGCAGCCCCCACCTTATTGCCATGAATGCAGCCCCCACCGTATTGCCATGAATGCAGCCCCCACAGTATTGCCATGAATGCAGCCCCCACAGTATTGCCATGAATGCAGCCCCCACAGTATTGCCATGAATGCAGCTCCCACATTGACATGAATGCAGCCCCCACTCCATTGTCATGAATGCAGCCCCCACCGTATTGACATGAATGCAGCCCCCACCATATTGACATGAATGCAGCCCCCACCGTATTGACATGAATGCAGCCCCCACCGTATTGACATGAATGCAGCCCCCACCACATTGATATGAATGCAGCCCCCACTTTGACATGAATGCAGCCCCCACCACATTGACATGAATGCAGCCCCCATCACATTGACATGAATGCAGCCCCCACATTGACATGAATGCAGCCCCCACATTGACATGAATGCAGACTCACCATTGCCGTCAGTGCAGCCTGATTCATGTCCATCTGCAGCCTTGGAGGAGATAGGGAGGGGGCGGGACGAGTGCCAACAGATATACAGGAGAAACTCCTGTTTTTATTGGCAGCCTCTTTAATTGAAAGTCCCGCCTCCTATGATGGACAAAACAATTGTCCAATGGCAGCGCAGGAGACGGGACTTCCTTTTACACAGGACGCCGTGTAAACAGGAAATTCTCCTGTATCCTGTACAGCACTCGTCCCGCCCCCTCCAAGGCAGCCAGCATATCTATCATTTGTGGCCCCCGGCGCTCGGGGATTCGTTGGCGGCCACAAAAGATATATATGTCAAAATTACCAGGCGGGCCGCCCGAAACCGGACCGCGGGTCGCGATTGGCCTGCGGGCCAGACTTTGGAAATGCCTGTTCTAAAACAATAAATACCTTACAGTATGTGAAAAATTAATAGTGATAAACAATAGAACATGGTATACTGGAAGATTCTGTGCTACCTACCCCCATCTATCTATTTCCATGAAAAAACATACACATATCTACACATATCTTATTGATCATTAACACAAATAAATATCTGTACCAATATATCAAACAAAAATAAGTGAAACATCTGGTGATCCAAATAATTAATTGTGACTGTATATATCAACATACAAAGTGCAATGTGCAATTGAAACATCCTTATGAAAATTAAATAAAGATCATTCTACTCTGTATCTCAGTCTATTCGTTTTATCAATGTCCTCAATATTTTCTCTCATGTGCATTACACAGTGAACCATCAGTAAATACACTTCATAACTTTAAACTATTTTCCACCTCTTTAGTGACTCCCACCACCATTAATATATTGACCTCATCTCAGGTTATGGACCCAATACACCGATTACGTCAGCCAGTGCTTTTTCCCTTTAAAAATCAGTGGCTCTCCCCCTTTTTTCCTGTTACTTCCTTCATGGGGACAGTATGTTGAATGGCTTTACTTCATATCCTCATAGTCTTTTCCAATTTCACACTGAAAACACTTCAAAAGTATGTCACCTTAAGGGGTCAGAACTCCACATGGACACTACAATGGGCTCAGCACAGACAGGAGCTTTTCACAAGGTGAGGGTTTGCATATACTTTAAGGATGCTAAAATAAAATTTAAAATCATTAAAACTATTCTATTAAATTCTCCTATTAGCACCACCATCTAGTGGATATATATCATATTGCACTCCCTACTATTTATTGTTACAAATCACTAATAAATGAGTTTAAATCAAACTCTAAATTCAGTCCTCTTGGTGTCAACATTTGTAGTTCAAAAATTCACCTCAATGAATTCTGACCTATAGTTTTAATTTTGTTCCTCCCCTTCCAATGACCTTCATGTTTTTCCAACCCCAAAATTGCAATTGGGAGGGGTTTTTATTGTGGTTCCCCCTCCAATGACATTCATACCCTCCCTCCTAGGTTGTAAGCTCTAACAAGCAGGGCCCTCTGATTCCCCCTGTATTGAATTGTATTGTAATTGTACTGTCTGCCCTAATGTTGTAAAGTGCTGCGTAAACTGTCGGCGCTAAATAAATCCTGTATAATAATAATAATAATATTTTTCCAGCTCCCAAAATTGCAGTTGAGAGGGGTCTTTACTGTGGTACATTATGAAATATTTTGATACGCTACTTTTTAAAACCTATTGATATAATATAGATGTGATCCTAAATTCTCCTACTGAGTTGCCTTTTGGTCCTCCCTACGTATTGCATTCCACAGGGACACTGGAGAGCATATACAACCCCTTCTGTACTACATATTTTAAAATCTTTTATTTTGTACTTTTTGGTATGAGATATGAATGTTGTATGTTTTTTCATGGTAATAGTTAGATGAGGATAGGTAGCACAGAATCTTTCAGTATACCATCATATATGTTTTTTTTTTTTTCATTTAGGCAGGGCACTGGGGGCATAACTGCAGGGGGAAAACCTAAGGATATAGGCTCTCCCTTTTCCCTCTTCACTTCTCCTCTAACCTGACCATAGCCCCACAGAGTGGCTATGAGAAGTAGGCAGAATTTTTTGACCACACAATCACTGTATTTCTGCTGGCAGATGATCTTGGTCATGTGTAAGCATTTCTCCTTTCTCCATAGTGAGGATGAGGAAGATGACCATGAAGAGAAAGGAGGATCCAGTCACACTGCAGTCAGGGGACATCAGATATGAAGCAGCGAGAGGCAGTGATGTTCCAGCAACTGAAGCTTACTGAAAAATGAGCTCCAGTTGAGGAGGGGGCTAATGAACAGGATAAAATGTGTGGGTACCACTGATTGTAGAGGAGAAACATTCTGAGGCAGAGGCAGAGCAGGAGTGAGGAAGAGTTTTGAACAGAGGCACGGGCAACTTACAGAGGACTAGAGGGAGTAGCCTTCCTAATCCATCTGGAAGGTATAGGCCACTAAAAGGCCACTGATATCCCCAGGGACAATCCACGGAGCTCTGCGATGTAAGTCTTTTTGTAATATATCTGCTGCTGGAACGGAAAAAAATATCCACAAATCACCACCAGCCAGCTTAGTAAATCTGCTGGCTTAGCAGCTGCTCCCCTTTCAGCTTGTGAAATCAGCCCCCTTCCAATGTTACACCACAGTGGCAGGTACTCAGCAACCATAATTTTTCCCAGAAGTTCATGTTTTCTGCATGGGCAGAAAAGGTACATATCCTTCATGGCACACTGGGTACATTTTCTGGCAATGGGGAAAGATGCAGGATGGGACACACCAGGTGGAACTGATGGTACCACAACATTGCTCTTCTGAACGTTGCACTCACCTCCTTCTCACTTGCTTCATGCTCTGACTCCTTGGAGCCAGCAATTCCCCCAAGTGCCCAGAGTGCAAGCAACATCCTGGATAACAGAAGCCACACTGCACCAGAGCTGCTAGCCACTTTTTAGGCCCAGGCCAACAGGAGGTTGACACCACACCACGGCTAGGTCATGTGTGAAAATTACACTAATCAGCTGGCTCCCTTCGCCTCGGAAAAAAATCACACATGTACCATGCCATGCATGTGTTCTCAACCTGGTGATGCAGCAGTTTATCATGGATTACCCTGGCTCCCAGGATGCAACTACCTCCTTTTCCCTACACCATAATCCACCCATCCTTCATTCATAGAATACATTTCATTCATCGACGCCAATGGAGGAGTGGGCAGAAACAGCAGGCATTAACTTTTGATTACTGTCTGTCACAGCTCTCTCAGCTCCATTAACCCCCACCTTACTGGAAGATTATGATGGAGAGGGTGGGGGGGCATTAGAGGAGGAAAATGTCACCTAAGCCAGGAGACAGCAGCACAAGGGACACATTTTACTAAAGGTAAGTGATGTCCTTTATGCTTATTTTCCCACTAAACGTAGTCATTAACGTCAATCTAAACCCAACCACTATTCCATCACAATCTCATAATAATATTACTTGGAAAGCCTATTTTTATTTTATGTGCTAGCTCATAAAAAGAGCAGCTGGTGATACTGGTATAAAGGCCCTTGTTTAGGTACATTGTGGTATGGGGTGACAAAGCTCTGCCCCGTCTCCCACTTTCTCCTGTCTGTAAATATTCCTGACATTTGCTTTCCCAAACCAAATTATAAGTTGCTGTGCTGAAGCGCATTGCCCAGGCATATTCCACTGTTGTCTCCATTTAAAGCTGACTTTTCATGGAAATAGAAGGCCTGCTCTATTGAAAGTCCCTTGCTCACCAAGTCGAATTTCCTGCAAAGGCATTAAAAAAAATGTACTGTGGCCACAGCTTTTAATGCTTCCTGGAGGTGCGTTTGATCTCACCACACCTCACCACACCAAAGACGCCTCTAAGTGCAATGGTTAAAATATTTATTACAGGTACATTGGGATTAAAAACACTTACAAGATAGTAAGAGGACATAGGCATATGATAATTTGTCCTCATGCAGATCACTGTAATCCTCATCTGTCTGGGGGAGAGAGAGAGCCGTCCTGCACCTGTCAGAGTTCCTGGTGACGTGGATTGGCAAGGAGGGGAAAATGCGATCAGGGGGCCCGGGTTCTGGAACCAAGCTGGAATCGCACAAGGCCGATGTGACATCAGGTGAAGGTGGTGGTGTCAGGGAAACTTTAAGCTTCTCCCTATAAGCAAATAATTTCTTTGCGCTTAAAAGCACAAAAACATCTTCCTTATATAATGCCGGGAAAGCATGCTTTTATATTTCCAAGTAACACAGACACAGATGCTGGTATCACCTTGAGCTTAGCAGAATCCTCCAGAGAATGCTTTACTCCTTTTATTTATACTGTCAACATGAATAAACAAAAAAAGGTGGTGGCTTCAAAATCAGCCAATCAGACACTTGTATTCTTTCAAAAGAATCAATCACACACATGTATATATGCAAATAGAAATACAGTAGTGACATGTGCAGATGGTCATGTGCAGAGCCATACAGCAAGCGTCGTGTGAGACACAAAGGAATTTGAACACTACTTACATGGCTCTGAACACAATCGGGTGCACATTCCCACTGCTACCAATGACGCGAGCCATACTCTATCATGGCTCGGTAAGCCATAATTTTGTATGGTTATGCTATGGTTTCCATATACACAGATCTGCTAACTTAGGAGTGTAGATGCAGTCACCATGAAGTGGCCAGTCCCTTGGTGAGGCATAAACAAACATCCTTAAAAGAGCAAACAGATCTGCCGTGTCCACTGGAAGGTTTCCGCAGCCAATGGTCTTCCATCAACGTCTGTATGTGCAAATACGCTCGCATGAGCGCATTACAGCAAAACTGACACTGGGGGACATCTGACAACATACATTAATAAAAATTTCCACAACAGTGGGTGGTAACGCATTTCGCAGCATGCACAGCTCCTTCGTCAGAGGTCTTACTATCTTGTGAGTGTCGCACGACCACGCAATTGTCAATTAAAACGACGTAGTGCTTTAGTGCAAAAAATGGCCTGGCCATTAAGGGGGCAAATCCTTCTGGGGCTGAAGTGGTTAATAAGCACTTGACAAATAAACAAATTTTTTAAAATCACTCGATAGTAATGCAATCAAACCATATGCCACACATGGGGGAGTGGATATCAGATGATAGTTGGAAGATATAATAGTAAGTTATTGATCGTATCCCTGTTTACTCTATGCAATCTCACAGTCACATTCACGACTGCTTTCTCAGTACTGCCAATCAATGCAAAATCAGAATTGATCAGAAGGGAAGCTATGGCTATTTGATTTATTTTTGATTTGATCGCTTTGATCGAATCCCACATTTACTGGATATTAAAATGAAGGTTTTATCACCACCATAAGTGCCTGTTCACATCAGATGCATTGGGACTGCGCTGAACAGCCATCCGCACCAGATTCCAATGCATAGACAAATTGCCTTGATTCCTATTGTGTCAGTTTACACCGCCACATTGCCGTGGTGTGTGCTGAAAAGAAGTACTCAATGTGGCAATTTTTGTCATTGCATCACAACTGGCTGAGTTGAATAGAAACTAATGCAATGTAATTTTGATCTCAATAAAGTAAAGACAAAAAAGGTCACATCACACTGACCTGCAAACAGTGTGCACCGATGCGTGGGATTCTAATGTATTCTAATGTAAACAAGCCCTCACTTGCATAATGGCTGTAAATTGCAGAAAAAAAAGAGTTGTATTTTGGGTAAAAATGGCAGTTAGCGGGAAAGAAAATATTTTCAATAGAACGGTAGCATATTTGCTAATAGCCATAGGTGTTCAGTAAAATTTACTGGCAAAAAAATAAAACACTGAGAAGTTATGCGATTAAGTTAAATGAGGCCATGTAAAATTACATGGTAAAAGTAAAATGTGTCATTGGTTCAGATTACATTGTGTTGGTAAATTTAACCCGTTCGTGCTGACTGTCTACTGGCCCTTTAAGAGTTCCAAAAGGAGGCAGAAGCGGGCATTCGGGCCATGTGACCACTGTGATTGGCTGTTACAGCTGTCACATGATCGGAAAGCTCCCAATCGCAAGTATGCATTGGGAGCTTATCTAATGCGGGGCAGAAGAGGAATTTGCCTTGGGTGCCATTTTCAGGGGTGGCCCCCAGGCAGAACGGCAGAGGCGGTTCAGTTAACACATGCCCAGTGTGAATTTCCCCTCGGTTTTCACTGCCAATTTACTAAGCAGCTGTTCAGCGGTTCAGCTGCGAATTTGACATGGTTCAGATACAAATTGTTGGAGCCGGTCGTTGCATCCTCAACAACGGATGACTCATCAGCTGTCAGCGTTGTAACCCGCCAACAGCTGAATGTAAAAAAAAAAAAAACATTGCCGGCAATAAAAGATTGTGAAAAAAAAGTGTGGGGGTCCCCCCCCAGTCCATACCAGGCCCTTTCAGGTTTAGTACGGATTTTAAGGGGAACCCCCATGCCAAAATTTAAAATAAAAAATTGGCGTGGGGCCACCTAGATCCATACCAGACCCTTAGGTCTGGTATGGATTTTGAGGGGAATCCCCACACCATTTTTTTTTAAATGGCCTGGGGTCCCCCCAAAATCCATACCAGACCCTTATCCGAGCATGTAGCCTGGCAGGCCAGGAAAGGGGGGGCAAGAAAGCGCCCTCTGCCCTCCCAACCCAAAGCACCTTGTCCCCATGATGGGAGCAAGGGCCTCTTCCCAATAACCCTGGCCGTTGGTTATGGGGGTCTATGGGCTGGAGCCTCATTGGAATCTGGAAGCCCCCTTTAGCAAAGGGACCCCCAGGTCCCAGCCCCCCCATGTGAATGAGTAGGGGTACATTGTACCCCTACTCATTCACCAAAATAAATTGTTAAAAAAATTTAAAACACCGAGACAGTTTTTGACGAGTCCTTTATTAAAAAACAAAAACAATGTCCCCAGGTGTAGATCCATTGTCAATCTTGATTCCTGCCACCACCTCTGAAAGGAAAAAAGAAGGAAAAAAAGCTCTGCTCCCACCAGCTCCACCATCTTACAGCTCTTAAATATCTATGGGGTGGGGCCACCTGGCGACGTGATCGACCAGTGCATGCTGGGTTTATGATGTCACAGGGGAGCAGGGTCACCAGACCCGAAAGGGCCTGGTATGGGTTTGGGGGAACACCACGCTGTATTTTTTCTTGACTGAATTGCACATTTCATCCATTTTGAACACAAATTCAGATGCATTCCCACAGAAGGCAATGAGCCTGGAATTCACATCTGAGTCACACCACAGTGATCAGAAAATGCACAGGACTCTTTTTAAATTTGCAGCAAATTCACACTGCCGCTGCACTGTATGTGAACCAGCTCCATAGAAAGCCGGTTTGACTCAAATGTCATGCAAATCACGGCAGCCTAATTTACCTAATTAAAGTGCCTCCTCTGCTCCTAATCAGTCCTCTGCTACTGTCTCAGAGACAAGAACAGTATACCGCAGCTGTAGTGGGATAAATTTAGATGGGGGGGCACCTGACTTTAGTCTTACCTAGGGCAGCACAAAACTGAAATACACCACTGCAGCTACCATGCTGGGGGCGCGCAATAAGCTAAGCTAAAGCTAAGCTTAGCTAAGCTAAAGCTAAAGCTAATCTCCAAGCTACCAGCTACAGTAAATACAAAGCTAAAATACATGGGAGCTGCAGGGAGCTATAGTTGGACAGTCAAGGCCTCCATCTCATCTGCACATCTTGGAAAGGAACCCTAAACAGCCTGCTGACTGTACAATGAGGAAGTTCCGTTTAATTCTCAATGTCTTCACTACACTTGAAGGCCGTGTAGGCAGGGCCGCCAATAGGGGGTTACCACCGGCCTCCTGTAGGGGGCCTGGATAGCAGGGGATAGGTGAAGTGGGAGCAAGACGGGAGGACAATTACAGAACACTGCACTGTGTCTGAGTCTTTCCTCCAGCAAGTAATAACTAGGGGTTTGGATTGAGATGGGTCAAGAGAACATTGCTAAAGTTTGGGTGCCGAATCTGAACCTCATTGAAGTCAATGGGAGCCAAAAATTAAAAAAACAGTAATTTTCTAGGTTAGTATGGGTATCAAACAAAGGGTGTGAGGTGCTGGGCACTGCCCTGGTGAAAATGTACTAAGGCAAAAAAATATATATATATATTTTGTTTAACAGGGAGTAGATTTTAATAATGTAATGCAGCCGTAAGATGTATACAAGCTATGTGGGAACCAACTTCAAACAGTTGAGCTTTGAGGAACCAACCACTTTCTTTTATCCTCTTTATAAGGGCTTTTCTTGTCTTGAAATGTGTTTTAATAAAAGCCAAGCCATCACATGGTTTTCCCTCACAGGGTTTTTTGGTGGCATTTCTTAGCCACTAAACAAATATTTATCAGCCCACTGGTTTACACTTGCAGTGGTGCTGTATAATTCAATCAGTCTTCCCACACAAGTTATGTTCATACATATAGCAGTTCCCTGCTCCACTGGCTCCCACCTGTTTCCTAGATGGAGCCCTCCTAACTCCTGGGCAGAAACGTCTATCCGCCACGATGGAGCCCTGAACACTAGTCATGTCTCAATCAAACTCCCTGCACACACCTGTCTGTTTAGTGTGCTGGTTATTCACACAACCTGCACCCAGGAATAAAGACTTCACCCCTCTCAAGTCTCTATGAAGCCTCCGGGCTTCAGGTGCCAAACTGAGTTTTACTCAGCTTTTGAGGAAACTGAAATTCCAGTTCCCTCTGTGTGAGACAAGCACCCTTATCCAAGCATGGGGTTTCCCTTAAAATACACACCAGTACCTTATCCTTGATCTGGTATAGATGTTAACCACTTGACCACTGGGCACTTAAACCCCCTTCCTAACCAGACCAATTTTAAGCTTTCGGTGCTCTCACATTTTCAATGACAATTACTCAGTCATGCAACACTGTACCCATATGAAATTTGTGTCCTTTTTTTCACACAAATAGAGTTTTCTTCGGTATTCGGTAAAAATGTTTCTGTTATAAAATTTAGCAAATTAGTAATTTTTCTTCGTAAATTTTGGCCACAATTTATACCGCTACATATCTTTGGTAAAAATAAGTACAAATTGGTGTATATTATTTGGTCTTTGTGAAAGTTATAGAGTACAAAAGCTATGGTGCCAATCTCTGAAAATTGATCACACCTGAATTACTAACGGCCTATCTATACTCTTGAGACCCTAACATGCCAGAAAAGTAAAATTATCCCCCAAATGACCCCTTTTTGGAAAGAAGACATTCCAAGGTATTTAGTAAGAGGCATGGTGAGTTTTTTGAAGTTGTCATTTTTTCCCACAATTCTTTGCAAAATCAAGTTTTTTTTTTTTCTTTTTGTTTTTTTTCCACAAAAATGTTATATTAGCAGGTTATTTCTCACACACTGCATATGCATACCACAAATTACACCCCAAAACACATTCTGCTATTACTCCTGAGTATGGCGATACCACATGTGTGAGACTTTTACACAGCGTGGCCACATTTTGATGCCCAACATGCAGGGAGCACCTCCAGGCGTTCTGGAGCACCCAGGCCAATTCTGACATTTCTCTCCTACATGTAAAAATCATCATTAATTTGCTAGAAAATTACATAGAACCACAAAACATTACATATGTTTTTTTTAGCAAAGACCCTAGAGAATACAATGGCGGTTGTTGCAACTTTTTATCTCGCACGGTATTTGCGCAGCAATTTTTTGAACGCTTTTTTTTGGGAAAAAAAAACTGTTTTGTGCTTTAAAAAAAAAACAAAACAGTAAAGTTGGCCCAATGTTTTTGCATAATGTGAAAGATGAAGTTACACCGAGTAAATAGATACCTAACATGTCACCCTTCAAAATTGCACACACTCGTGGAATGGCGCCAAACTTCGCTACTTAAAAATCCCCATAGGCGACACTTTAAAATTTTTTACTGGTTACATGTTTTGAGTTACAGAGGAGGTCTAGGGCCAAAATTATTGCTCTCACTCTAACATTCGCACCGATACCTCACATGTGTGGTTTGAACACCGTTTTTATATGTGGGCGGGACTTACGTGTGCATTCGCTTCTGCATGCGAGCACACGGACAGGGGCGCTTTTAAATTTTTTTTTTTCTTTTTATTGTTCATTTTACTTTATTTATTTTAGTTTGACACTTTTTTCCCAAAAAAATTTTTTTTGATCACTTTTATTCCTATTACAAGCAATGTAAACATCCCTTGTAATAGGAATATGGCATGACAGGTCATCTTTACAGTGAGATATGGGGTCAATAAGACCCCACATCTCACCTCTAGGCTGGGAAGCCTGAAATAAAAAAATGAAAAAAACGATCCTGGCTTCGATCATAGCGGTGAGTCGGTAGAAGCACCGGAGGGCGGATGGAGGGGGGGTGTCCCCTCTTGCCTCCCATAAGAATGATCAAGCAGTGGAACAGCCGCTATGATTGTTCCTATGGTGTAGGGAATCGCCGGCTGAAAAAGCTGATATCTGAATGATGCCTGTAGCTGCACCCGTCATTCAGATATCCCCGCAAAAAGTCAAGGACGTCGTATGATGGCCGGCGGGCAGGAAGTGGTTAAAACACTTTTTTTTTTAACACAAAGTTGTCCATTTATACAATATTTCTAACACATAGCATGTACATACCAAAAATGACACCCCAAAATAGATTCTCTTACTCCTCCTGAGTACGGCAATACCACATGTATGAGACTTCCACAGCCTGGCCACATACAGAGGCCGAGTATGTCTGGGTATGGCTGGGTATGGCTGGGTATGGCTGAGTATGGCTGCGCATGGCTGGGTATCGCCGAGTATGACTGGGTATGGCTGGGTATTGCAGAGTATGGCTGGGTAGTGCAGGGTATTGCGGAGTATTGCGGGGTATTGCAGGGTGTTGCGGAGTATTGCAGAGTATTGCGGGGTGTTGAAGAGTATTGCGGGGTGTTGCAGAGTGTTGCAGAGTATTGCAGAGTATTTTGGGGTGTTGCGGAGTAGTGCAGAGTATTGCAGAGTGTTGCGGAGTAGTGCAGAGTATTGCGGGGTGTTGCGGAGTATTGCAGGGTATTGCGGGGTATTGCAGAGTATTGTAGAGTAGTGCAGAGTATTGCGGGGTGTTGCGGAGTAGTGCGGGGTATTGCGGGGTATTGCAGGGTATTGCAGAGTATTGCGGGGTGTTGCGGAGTAGTGCAGAGTGTTGCGGAGTATTGCGGAGTAGTGCAGAGTATTGCGGAGTGTTGCGGAGTAGTGCAGAGTATTGTGGGGTATTGCAGAGTATTGTGGGGTATTCCAGAGTATTGCGGAGTAGTGCAGAGTTTTGCGGGGTATTGCAGGGTATTGAAGAGTATTGCAGTCGGTACAGAGAGGGGAGGGAGGAACCGGCGTCAAGACATGACGCCGGTTTGTTTACATGTGATCGCTCCATCATTTGACGGAGGAATCACATGGTAAATGGCCACGATCAGCGGCCGT
The DNA here is from genome assembly GCF_042186555.1 of Aquarana catesbeiana. Lineage (NCBI taxonomy): Eukaryota > Metazoa > Chordata > Amphibia > Anura > Ranidae > Aquarana > Aquarana catesbeiana. Next base: position 221,752,455 of record NC_133328.1, read on the forward strand.
TCACCGTGATCCGTGATGCGCCGGGTCCTCTGGACCCGTCGATCACGGAAGTTCTCGGGTGCACGCCCCAGGGGGCGCGCGAGAGCAGTATTCTGGGAGGACGTCCATGGACGCCCTCCCAGGATAAGCCGACCGCGCTGTAGCCGTCTTTCGGCTATGGCCCGGTCGGCATGTGGTTAAAGTGTTACTAAACCAAGGACCCTGCATTCACCGTATCTGGTCTCCCACAGTACACAGAACATGGAAATGCAATTATTTCAGTAAATATAAACTGCTAAATACCTTTTCTCATCAGCAGTATATAGCAGACTTACAGTGTCCGGCCAAACATTGGTTAAAGCTTGTAGGCAGAGTTTTCATTCTACCCTGACTGTCCTTTGAGGCTGCAGGACCCCTGACCCTCTGTCTGGAAAGTCCTTATTGGTCCTGTGCTGATCACATGCACCCTCCCAAGAAAAAAAAACTCTCTAGCAATACACACCAAACTGAGCATGTGCAGAGTGACTCCAAAGGTTCTGTACTATCGGGAGATGGATTGGGGACAGTGGACGAAGGAGAGGATCAGAGCAGACAGGAAAAAACTGCCTTTTTACACAATGCAGAGGATTAACCCCTTAGGTTCCATAGTGAGTATTACAAGCATGATGGTGAAGCTAAATCTGGTGAAATGCGTCGTCACATGAAGACCTTCTTTACCAGCACTAATTTAATACTTAATGTATGGTCATGAATACCACAATAATGTATGGACTATAACAAGCATGCTTTACTGTATATACAGACTGCATTTACTGTTGTGGGTTTAGTAACACTTTAAAGGGGAACCCACATAAAAAAACAAAAAACAGCATAGTGCTCCACCCAAATTCCATGCCAGACCCTTCTCTTCCCCTAAGGAGGAACTCCACACAAAAAAAACTAGAAAAAAGTGTGAGGTCCGGGCAGGGCAGGAAAGAGAGTGGGGTGGCCAAATGTACTCCCCCCAAACCAAACTAGGTCACATGACCTCAACAGGAGGGATTATCTTGCCAGGGTGGACCCTCCTGGCAAAGTACTTTGCCCCCATGCTGATGAGGACAAACACATCTTCCCCACAACTCTGGCATAGTGGGCAAGGGGCTTATTGGAATCTGAAAGCTCACATCATCCAGCAATGCAGATCCACCATATATGGTCAGTGATGTTATAAGCATCCCAGGGTTATGTCCATATTTGGTCAAAGATGGCACCTGGGAGAGCCCAAAACTTTTATTACTTTTAGCGCCACACCAAGGACTTAGGAGATGTAAGGAAGTGATCAGAGCAAATCATGTCAGTGAGATTTTCGGTGTCAGTCTGTTTACCTTTTTTTGTGAAAGAGTAGAAGTAGTATCCCTTATTCCTTTACATTGGGGGGGGAGCGGGGGTACACATCCATGTTGAGGCCGTATGGAGTATGGTTAGGGGGTGGGGGGCAGTTTTGCATACTCATCCCCAATTCCTACTGGTCCACCAGGCTGCATGATTGGATCAGGCTCTGGTGTGGATATGGGAGGTCCTTGTGGTTTTTTTCTTGTTTTTTGCATGGGGTTACCCCCGAGGAGGTTTTTTCTTGTGAATATTGGAGGATCATGCTTAATTTTTTTTTTTTTTTTACACAATTCCTACACCTTTGTTTACTTGGCTGATAGCTGAATGGGCTGGGCTGGGAGGTTGTTAGGACACCAGCAGTTGCTCTTAAATTTAGCAGTGGTAGTAATACCGTTGTTAAATGTTTCACTTCCTGCTGACACCAGAGGTTCAACTTGCAAACCTATGAACAAGCAAAATTCAGTCTGAACCTGCAGCTTATCCCTATTAACGACCTGTAATTTAGAACCAGATCTTTCTCCTAATACATTTCATATAAAATTTATGCATGCAAAATAGTGTGACCATAAATGTACAATCTATATTATAGATATATCTATTTTATTACAAATGTATTTAAAAAAATGTAATGTTTGTAAACTTTTTTCATGTAAGTTTTACTTAATCAATTTATTTAACCAAGAATATTTACAGCCTATATTTAGCATGTCCAAATGACTGGCATTTTTGAGAATTAATTAACTACACAACAGTTGTCATAGCAACTCTGTGCAAACGGTTTTGACAGAGAATAGGTAATACATATGTATATAAATATGTCTACTTAATTGGACATATGTTGCCAAGAACTGCAAAGAAAGGGGCAGATTTAAGGGTGCTGTTTGACCCACATAAACTCTGTTTAGTTGTTTTCTTATCCTGTTTATGATGACAGGCATTACCTATAAATAGTATGCACTATTAAATGTTTCAAATAAAACAGTGTTAATCGTTTTGAAAATATCACATTCAATTATATATCAGTGTAGACTGCGATGCAATTTTTCCTCAGGTAAATATCAGATATGAAAGGCCATCATTTAATCCAGCTGTGGCTTCATTAAGTGTTTGTAGAAATACAAAAACTTTTTTATAATGTCTGTGGATAGAGTAAAGAAGAATTATAATCCACATCAGTTTATTTTTGCTATCTGTGTCCCTTTAGGGAAATTTCCTTGCATTTCCTGTCCCAGAGAGGCAGCAGGAAGTAACATAAAAACTGTCTATGTGGAACTCTCTAATAGTTGTCACCAGAACAGGTACCCCAAGTTATTGGAAGATTTCCCCTCATGATCTGTCACTCTAGCTCAATCCTTCTCTGTATAGTGACTCCTCACCCATGCGCTTTCTCTCGGGTCCCCTCCTCCAAATTTCTTAACTGCTGAGTGGTGCTCTCAAATCTGTCTGTTTACTGCTGATGGTGGTACTAAATACGCAACTGTTTCTACACTTTTATAGTTGTAGAGATAACTATTCTTTCAGCTTCTTTTGTTAATAAAGGCCTTGTGCACTCGGCCTTTCAGCATCTCCCGTGTGCTGAAACATAAGATCCCTGTCGCTTTCTGATGCCCTGGGAGTCGCACATGCCGTGTACAGCCAGCAATACAAGTGAATGGCTATACGCAACTGTGCTCAGGTAAACGTTGATGGCTTTTAAACTGGCGTTTACCCATGCATGTGCCTACAGTGCTTCTCCCCAAACATAACAAATGGCATTTCGGAGATAAGCGCTGTACACACGTTCACAGGTAAATGCAATCTCATAGACTGTTATACGGAGTGCTTGGGATCATGGGAGATATAGTCCAAAAGGTAATTTCTATAAAACCCCAGGGCAACATGACAACAGTCCGAACCACCCCAAAAGGTGTCCAGGAATGCAAAACAGCCATCGGCAAAACTTTGCAGCCGAAACTAGCATCGGAAGATGTCAATACATTAACTTTAAAGGAACTTAGTAAACGTGGGCACAGACGACCAGGTCACCGCTTTGCAAACTTAAGAAACAGATGCCTGATGTCAGAACGCCCAGGAGGCGCTAACCGCCCTGGTGGAGTACCAACTCCAACACCCGCTGAGCCAAAGTGACAGCTACCAGGAAAGCAACTTTCTGAAAAAGCGTAAGCAAGGGATTATCCTGGATGCTATCAAAGGGAGGCTGCTGAAGAACAGACAGCAACAAATTCAAGTCCCACTGTGGCAACGGGGATCGCACCACATGGTGAACCCCCCTGAATACAAACCATTTATTGGTGCAAACCAATAAATGCATGGCCCAGGGACACTGAAAGAAAAGGAAGCTTCTGATCCACACCTTAATGAAGGAAGGCCAACACTTGAGCCACCGAGAAAGAGCTAGAATGGAACCCCAAAGCTTTGCACCAACTCATATAAGCTCTCCAGGTGTGATGATAAATCTTGCAGGAGGTAGACTTACGAGCCTTTAGCATAGTTGGGATCACCAAGCCAGACAACCCCCTGTCCTTTAGAATCTGGCTTTCAATAGCCACGCCGTCAAAGCCAGCGATGGTAAAGCAGGGTGGAACACTGACCCTTGAGATAGAGCCACCAGGATTCCTGGGATTCTTTTGGCCTCTATCCTGTGTAGCAAACGAGGAATCAATTGGAGCAGTGGGAAGGCATAGATGAGATTGTACTGATTCCTCTTGTACATCCATTGCACCTGCCAGGGGATCCAGTGATCTTGCCACGAATTTGGGAATCTTGTGGTTGAGACGGGATGCCAGCAAAGGAAGAGCTGGTGGCTGAGATAATCTACTTGCCAGTTTTCAACCACCGGAATGTGTACGGCGGACAGAGCCGGAACAAACCTTTCTGCCTATCTCAGCATGCCTCCAGCGCTGCTGCTGCACTTCCTGTGCCCCCCTGATGATTGACATACGCCACTGTGGTGGCATTGTCCGAATTGATCTGGCAGACCCCAAAGGTGATCTGTCCAGTGAGTCAGCGACAACCGAATCACTCAAAGCTCCAGAACATCGATGAGTCCAGCAACCCTGAGCTGAGTCCGATCCCAAGACTCCGCCCCGGCCCAACAAGCAGGCATTTGTCGTGAACACAGTCCACTGAGGGGGAAGGAAGGACTTTCCATTCCATAAGGTCTGTGACTTCAGCCACCATAGGAGAGAGGCCCTCTTCAACCGCCCCAGGAGAATTTGCATGTACAGGGCAGCAAAAGATCTGTTCTATTTGGATAAGATTTCCTTCTTCAGGGTTCTTATATGGAACTGGGTGTACAAAACCACTTTGAAGGTCCCCACCATCAGGCCCAAAACCCACATGCAAAAACGAAGGGAGGGCTGCTTGCAAGCCAAGAACTGCTGGACTGCTAACCAGAGTTTCTGCAATTTTTCGATGGGAGGAACACCTTGGCATCCTCTTAATCGAGAATCAGTCCCAGATACTCCAAGCACTTGCATGGGATCAAAACGGACTTCCTGAGATCTGGGATCCACCAGAACTCCTGTAAGGAACGCATGGTGATCCCCACACTGTCCCACAGGGACGATCAGGTCTCTGCACGCAGGAGCAAGTCACCCAGATAGTCAATCACAGCAAACCCTCATTGTCTCAGGAGGCCAGGGCCAGGGTTAGGACCTTGATAGACATCCAGAGAGCGGAGGTCAGACCAAAAGGTAGCGCTACAAATTGGTAATGCACACCCCGATAGCAAAGCGCAGGTAACACTGATGTCCCTCACAGATGGGAACATACAGGTAAGCGTCCTTGATGTCTATACATGCCGGAAAGTCTCCCTGGCGAAGGAAGGTGATATGACTGATTTCTGGACTTTGATCTGGTCGCACTGTATCTTTGCGAACAGCCAAAGCAGGTACTAACTTCCCAATATAACATGTACCTGTGACATTAGTAGGAAGCCAGGCGTAAGCTTTATTTCCACATATATAATATAACCCTCTACGTATGGACGGTATGCCTGCTCCTAAAAAACTGGAAGCAATAACATGGAATCTCAGGAAACCGATATTTTCACATATTGGAAACTGTGAGCAATTTGTACTATAAATGGTTCTATTTAGTTCTGGATCTGGGATATAATAATATTGACCATAGTTTCCTCCATAAACTGTAATTTTTGCTCCAGTGCAATCTGAATTGCCCAACCGTCTACATTTAGTGTTAAACGGGCATGTGATGTTTAAACAAATCTGTGGAGTGTTTATCTGTTTCGAAACCATCAAAGTTACTGATCTGTGCTCATTGGCTGTGGAGACTATGTATGAGCCATTTATTCTGGTCCTGTTTAGATCAGTGAAATTGAGAGGCATTGCTATCATGGGTATTGTTCCTGTTTGGGGATGTAAGTGAGAACACACCCAGCAGTTACTAGCGTTGCTATGGGTTGCATACAATTTTAACATTTGGATGAAAGGGTTATTTTTCCATGTCTCAGTTCTCACAAACAACAAAAAGAAAAGAAACATTATCATCTTTTTTTCAAAGGATATCATCACTTCAGGATTTTCTTGCAGTGACTGGCGTGAATCCAGGTGGGTTTTCCTTCCAACTTGACAGCAGAACCGGTTGTCAAAAGCACCAAATGTGGTCCGTCAAATTTTGGTTCTAGTGGCTTTCTGACGTGTCGCTTGACCACCACCCAGTCACCTGGTTGGATTCTGTGAATACCTGAAACAGAATCTGGGTCGGGGATAGATTTATAAACACCTTCATGTATTTTATTCAATGTTCTTTGCAAAATCTGAACATATTCTAACAGATTAGAGTGAGAAGCCTGCAACTGTTGGGGAAAATATAGCCCTGTTTTGGGTGGCCCTCCAAATAAAATCTCATAGGGGGACAGCCCATGTGGTTGTTTAGGGGTAGTTCTTACAGAATATAGGGCTAATGGCAAAGCTTCCACCCATCCTTTTCCTGTATCTGCTTTAATTTTTGCACATCTGTTTTTCAAAATTCCATTAAGTCTCTCAACTTTACCACTACTTTGTGGATGATAAGGTGTATGGAAAGCTTGCTGTATGTGAAGTGCTTCCATTACCTCTTTCATTACTTCCCCAGTAAAATGGGTTCCTCTGTCACTCTCAATAGTTTCAGGAACTCCATATCTACAAACTATTTCATTCAAAATTTTCTTTGCTGTTGTTTTTGCATTTGCTTTGGCTACTGGCCAGCTCTCGGGCCAACCTGAAAACATGTCAACACACACTAAAGCAAACTCATAGGTGCCTATTCTGGGCATCTGAATGTAGTCTATTTGAATTCTTTGGAAAGGGAAATCTGGCTTTGGAGAATGCCTTTGGGGAACATGAACAGGCCTCCCTGCATTGTACAGAGCACAAGTGAGACATGAAGCACAAAACCTGGCTGCAAATGCACTAAATCCAGGTGCTATCCAATAGCAGTCAGTAAGTGCCACCATCGCGCCCTTAGCAAGATGACTGACGCCATGTGCCAGCTGTGCTAAAACTGGGTACAAACTCCTGGGTAGACACCACCTGTTGTCAGCGCTCCACAGGCCCTGCTGATTTTGGGTAGCATTACATTTGATCCACTTATCCTTCTCTTCATCAGGGGCCTGGTTCTGCAACTGAATTAGAGTTTCTACATCCCACTGCTCTTGATGAGGGGAATCTGTCCCCGCTACCTGGGCGACCCCTACAGTGGATGTGACTCCAAATGCCATAAGGGCAGCATCCTTTGCCGCTTGGTCCGCTAAAGCATTTCCTCTGGCTGTCATGTCACTTCCCCTTGCATGCCCTTTTACCTTCAAGATGGCAACTTCTGCTGGTTTCTGAAAGGCCTCAAATAGCCGCTCTATGAGTTTTGCATGTCTCACTGGCTTCCCTGCACTAGTCAGAAAGTGCCGTGCTTTCCAGATAGGCCCAAAATCGTGGGCTATTCCAAATGCATATCTGCTGTCAGTGTAAACATTTCCCCTTTGATTCTCTAGGAGATGACATGCTTTGACTACAGCATACAACTCCGCTTCCTGTGCTGACATCTGGGGTTTCAATGCTTCCTGATGTAAAATGGTGTCTGTAGTGGTTACAGCAAACCCTGTGTGTGGCTGACCATCGTCAGTGTAAAATCTGGAACCATCTACGAATAAGTGTGTGTCACAATCTGATAAGGGCTCATCTTTTGCTGGTGTGACAGAGGCCCTTTCTACCTCCATAAGAGCCATACAATCATGAGAAAAACTCTCAGGTTCTACATCAGTACCATTTGTTGCATCTTCCTCATCAATTATAGGAAGAAGAGTAGCCGGATTTAAAGTAACACATCGTTTGATTGTTAAATTCGATGGAGCAAAAAGAGCAGACTGGTACTTGTCAAATCTACTGGCAGACACATGTCTAGTATTTACTTGATTCATGATTTCCTGTACTGCATGTGGTACATACAGGATCAGAGCAGAATCTAGTACAAGCTCCGTTACTTTGTCTAGCAGCAAAATGCAGGCTGCTATGGCTCGCATACAACTGGGGGAGCCTTTGATGACAGGGTCTAATGAGGCTGATACATACATCACAGGCCTCTGTTTGTCTCCATGTAGCTGGGTGAGTACACCTGCAGCAAATCCATTGACTTCATGACAGAACAACGAGAAAGTCTTAGTATAGTCAGGAAGTCCAATGGCGGGAGCTTCAGACAAAATTTTAATAAGCTCCTTCATCTGCAATTCATTGTCCCATGTGAGTTTGAAAGGGTTTCTAGTGGTAGCCTCATATAGAGGAGCCATAAGTTCTGATGCATTTGGAATCCAGTCCCTACAATATCCCACTAACCCCAGGAAGGCACGTAGTTGCCGGACATTTCTTGGCTTTTCAAAGTTTTGTAGAGTTTTAACTCGATCTGGGGTTAGGTGACGGATTCCATGTGAAATGCAGTGACCCAGGAAGATCACTTTCTCTTGGCAGTATTGTAGCTTATCTTTGCTAACTTTGTTGTTACTGTTATAGAGAAACAGGAGAAGGCTTACTGTTTCTCTGCTACAAATGTCCTTTGTATCAGAACAAATAAGCAAATCGTCTATGTACTGAAGCAAAACTGTGTTTGGGTGTAAGGGGGACCATTGGTCCAATACTTGCTTTAACGCAGTATTATATTCAGAGGGGCTACTCACACAGCCTTGGGGCAATCTTGTCCATGCTAACTTTTGGGCATCATGGGTAAATGAAAAAAGGTGCCAGCAATCTGGGTGCAGGGGCACCGAAAAGAAAGCATTTGCAAGATCAATCACTGTAAAGCAGGTGCTGGAGGCAGGTATTCCACTTAGTAAAGTGCGGGGGTTGGGCACGATCGGGGTATCTGCCTCTATTATATTGTTAATGGCTCTCAAATCATGCACCATGCGATATGTCACCTGCCCACCCTTCTTGTCTGGCTTCTTTGCAATTGGGAACAGGGGTGTATTGACCTGGGACTTAATGGGTACAACAACCCCTGCTGCTTTCAGTTGAGTGATTTGATCCTTTATCCCCTCAGTCTGAGCAATACTCAGTGGGTACTGTTTAATCTGTGGGAGATGGGCTCCTGGTTTAATTTTTATCATGACTGGGGTGCAATCCAGCAGACCTACATCATATTTGCTGGTGGCCCATAATTCAGTGGGAATCACTTTCAATTCTGGTGGAAATGGCAGAGTGGAGTCTTGGATTAAAAATACTCCACAGGCAGAATTTAAAACTTCTCCTGATAGACTACTGACCACTTGGACTCCTGTAGGAGTGTAGTCTATGTTTGCTAGAATTTGGTTCAAAATGTCAGCTCCCAAAAGATTGGTAGGAACTGTGTCTGAAACTAACACTTTAGTGACAATTTCTGTTTGCTGTCCTAGCCTAAGTTTAAGTGGCTTGGACTCAACCAAATCAGTAGAGGTCCCGGTTAGGCCAACACCAGAGATAACATTTGTAGATAATAATCCTGGAGGTAAGTCCTCTATATTAAAAACACTTCGGCTTGCACCAGTATCAATTAAACAGGTTAATTCTGTTTCTCCTCCAGGATAGGGGAGTTCTTGTAAAAATACTTTTACTCTGGCCTCGGGACCATTGTCTCCCCTATTTAACATGATTGATACTGGCATGCCATTTTCCTATGCCTGATCCACTGCTTTTGGCAGAGAACTGGGATCAGCATGAGGGGCCTCTAAGCTCTTTTCTAGTCTACGGTCAGGAAGATGGCAGAATTTGGCTATGTGTCCTTCCCCATCACAATTGTAGCATATAATTGGTCCCCGATTGCCATGATTTCTGAAATTGCCTTTGCCTCTACCTCTTCCTTTTCCTCTCTGCTTCCCCATGTACATTACCTTGGGTTTGCTGTCTTTTTGGTTAATCCTGTTTTCTATGGACAACAGGATAGGCAGGACGTCTCGAATAGACATATTGCCTGCCTCAGGCCTTGCTGTGAACAACTTTTCTTTCAACTGGGGTATTAAACCATCAAGAAACCTTTGTTTCACCAGTTGTGTAGATGGACTTGCAGTTTCTCCCGCCTTCTCTTCCTCTATTTTAATGCCTGCTTCCTCAGCCATCTCACTTAACCGCCTCCAATAAGCCCCTGCTGCTTCCTCTTTCCCTTGCTTAGCATTCATAAATTCAGCATGTCTGGTTTGTCCATATATTTGGGGCAATTTTTCCTTCAATTTCTCACAAACCTCCCGTCCACTAACCATCTTACCTAGATTTTTGACGTCTACACCACATTCTTTAAGTATATAGCCAGACATGTTGCTTCCCACTGCTTTAATAAGAAGCTGATGAATGTCAGTAGCAGAAGCCTCATATGCTTCCTGTGCAGCACTAAGTTTGTTTGCAAACCCAATTGGATTCTTTCTAGGATCTCCCAATCCTTCTAATATGGCTCTCATATCTTGGGGACTAAAAGGTACATGCCATTTAATTTGAGACTTACTGTCAACAGCATCACCTTCAAAAACTAATTGGGTTCTGACAGGATAAACTGCAACAGATTTCTCTATGCCAGGGGCAGAAGGGCTGGCATCTCCCTTCCTTCTCTCTTCATCTTGCTGCCACAATTTGGAAATTATGGTTTGCTCCGGAAGTTCAGACTCTATCTCTCTTTCTCTGGCCAAAGCCTTAAGTTCAGAGAGATCCAGGTTTGCATATGTGCCTTTTGATTTATGCCAATCATCTGTTTCTAGGATACGAGCCAAATCCCTCTTTGTAGGTTGATATGGGGCCGTTAAACCTCTGCTCTCTACTATATTGCATAGCTCATCTTTTGTGTGTTCCATGTAATCTAATTCTTTTGCTTTTGTGCGTGGACCCCTTAAAGCCAAACTGGCAGCCACATAAGGTGGGGGGTCCTCCTCTACAGAGTCTTCTGGCCAAACGTAGTAAATTTGGGCAGTACTTTTATTAAATATCTCCGTCAAGCCAGTTTGATTTGCTACTTTAGCTTCTGTCTCCCATGTGCAAGCTATTCTCCACGTTCCTTCACTGCACAGTAGTGGGCCATAATCGTGCAGAAAAGTTTGCCATACTTTTAAATCAAAAGTCCCTTCAGATTTTAAAGGTTTAGCTGTTCCCTTTGTCCATTCTACCCATTTATCTAGGGGCTCAGTATAGGCAGAACCGTACCTTCGGTTCATATATTCTCTAGCGCTCATCTTGCGCTGGGCATTTTCTGAAGGCCTCTCTCCCTTCATTCCCTTAATTAATTTAATGCCCATAATGACTGGCCAGTCTTCTCTCTTCTCTACTTGTGCCTATACCCTCTTGCCTCTAAAACAAATAGTACAGCAAATCTGCAGATTTACAAGAATAGTCTCCACTTATCTACGTGGATAGAAGGGGTTTATGACAATAGACAAAACACTCATTAAGAGACCCTCCTCGTCTCTTCTCTTCTCTGTGAGTTTTATCTGACCCTACCATGCGCCTCTGACCCAGGTCGCCCACAAGGAGTCAACGCAGGGAACTGCAGAGGATTTTCCCTATCCACACACAGTCCAACCCGTGAAGGGGGACACAAACACATTCACACACACACACGTTACCCAACCAGAAAGGTCCGAGAGTGGTCTGGTTTCCTTGAGAACCGACAGATAGGATACATAGGAAAAGGCAGAAATATAGCAAGCTTAAGGGCAGCTTACCTAGCCGGCATTTGAGGTCTGCGTTTCCCGATGATCCCGATCGAAGCGCGGTTCCTTCTGGAGACTCTGCCAAACTCCTGTTATGACTCGCCAAGACTGATATGACTGATTTCTGATTGGGACTCTAAAACAAAGTTAATACTGCAGCTGCAGGAACAGATTCACAGGACTCAATCACTGTGTTTAAAATGTCCGTTCAGTGAAAAATTTATTATTACATGTTATTTTATACATAGATAAGAAAGGGGTGGTGTGAGATGTTATTAAAAAGTAACAAATAGCAATATGTTATTAAAAGCTAACAAATAGAAATATATTATTAAAAACTAGCGAATAGAACAATTGCAAAAGTTAAACCTTGAAAAGGGAGGGGGGAGTAGAGAGCGTTTAGTAGGAGAAGTGTCTGTGTGTTAGGTGAAGGTTACAGAACACATTTCAACAGTGAGAACAAAATGGATTCTCTTGTGCTTAAATGAACAGTACAATGAATGTCCATGTCAAAGGCCACCACTGAGCAAATGTACTCTATTTCGAACTTGTGAACCCGCACAAAGGCCTTCAGGTCCTTGAGGTCCAGGATTGGGCGAACTTTGTCTGTCTTGGGAACAGTGAACAGGTTGGAGTAAAACCCCCTGAACCTCTCTGACTCGGGCATGGAAACAATCACTCCTTGAAGGAGCAGGTTCTGCACAGCCCCGTACAGGGCCAGCAGACGGGTGGGCGAGAGCCACAGATTGGAGGGAAAGAACCTGTCCAGTGGAAAGGAATGAAATTCTATTTCGTAGCCTGAAGGAATGATTTTGCGGACCCATTTGTCAGGAATGAAAGAAGCCCACAGTCCCAAAAACAAGCAAATTCGACCCCCCCACCTCGGGAATGGGCGGGGCAAACCTTCAAGCCGAGGAGGACTTTTTGGTGGGCTTGGATGGCTTCTGGGGCAAGGGACACTTGGCACCCCCCCGTGGGGGTGGCTTTGAAGGGTTTGGAGCCTTTTGTCGCCGACCCAGGGAAACAAAAAATTTGCTAATGCATGTGAAGGTCGGTCCTGTCCTCCTACATGGTTCTTTTCCCTTCTTGAACTGAGGCAGAAAGGTACTCTTCCTACCTGTAAGATTCTTGATAATATTGTCCAGCGTAGCTCCGAACAGCCTGTCTCTCTGGAAAGACAAGTCCACCAAAGCCTTTTTAGAGGTCTGGTCAGCCAACCAACACTTGAGCCACAGGACACACCGCAGCACTACTGACAAATCAGAAAATTGGAAAGAAGTGGGGCTGCGTCAAGGGACACGTCAAAAACTAACTTTAGCCCTGGACTAACTGGTCCGCCAGCTCCACATACGCTTGAGTCACCTGGCTAGACGTTAAGGCTTGACAGCGTACCTTGGTTCAATCAGTCAGCGTCTGGAAGACCAGGGCCATGGCCAGGGCAGGCCAGAGTGTAGATCTGGCAATGGTGAACATGGAGTGAGCCACCGCCTCTGCCCTCAGGGTCCTTAACCACTTAACAACCGGCCCATAGCCGAATGACGGTTTCAGGGCGGTTGCTTAACTCTGGGAGGACGTCATATGACGTCCTCCCGGAATTCCCCTCTCGCACGCCCCCTGGGGCGCGCACCCGAGCACATCTGTGACCGCCGGTCAAATGACGGCGCGATCACATGTAAACAGACCGGCGTCATCTGATGACGCCGGTTCCTCTCCTTCCCTCCTGTGTACCGATCGGTACACTGTGGAGGAGAGGGGGATGGATGGATGGCTGCAGCGCTGTGGGCTGGATGTGTAGTGCCCACAGCGCTGCACAGAGACATCCATCCATGCTCAGCCATCCCTTCTGCTGTGCAATACTCTGCAAAGCCCCTATAATACTCTGCAAAGCCCCACATTACTCTGCAATACCCCCATAATACTCTGCAAAGCCCCACATTACTCTGCAATACCCCCATAATACTCTGCAAAGCCCCACATTACTCTGCAATACCCCCATAATACTCTGCAAAGCCCCACATTACTCTGCAATACCCCCATAATACTCTGCAAAGCCCCACATTACTCTGCAATACCCCCACAATACTCTGCAAAGCCCCGCATTACCCTGCCATACCCCGCATTACCCTGCCATACCCCGCCATACTGCGCCATACCCCGCCATACTCCACCATACCCCGCCATACTCCGCCATACCCCGCCATACTCCGCCATACCCCGCCATACTCCGCCATACCCCGCCATACTCCGCCATACCCCACCATACTCCGCCATACCCCGCCATACTCCGCAATACCCCGCCATACTCCGCAATACCCCGACATACTCCGCAATACCCCGCCATACCCCGCCATGCTGAGCCATGCTCGGCTGTACTCGGCCCCTGTATGTGGCCAAGCTGTGGAAGTCTCACACATGTGATATCGCCGTACTCAGGAGGAGTAGGAGAATCTATTTCGGGGTGTCATATTTGGTATGTACATGTAATGTGGTAGAAATATTGTATAAATGGACAACTTTGTGTTAAAAAAAAAAACGTGTTTTAACCACTTCCCGCCCGCCGGCCGTCATACAACGTCCTTGAGTTTGTGCGGGGATATCTGAATGATGCCTGCAGCTACAGGCATCATTCAGATATCAGCTTTTTCAGCCGGCGATTCCCTACACCATAAGAACGATCATAGCGGCTGTCCCACTGCTTGATCGTTCTTACGGGAGGCGAGAAGGGATGTCCCCCCCTCCCGCGCTTCTACCGACTCACAGCTACGATCGAAGCCAGGATCGTTTTTTTTTTTTTTTATTTCAGGCTTCCCAGCCTAGAGGTGAGATGTGGGGTCTTATTGACCCCACATCTCACTGTAAAGAGGACCTGTCATGCCATATTCCTATTACAAGGATGTTTACATTCCTTGTAATAGGAATAAAAGTGGTCAAATTTTTTTTTTTGGAAAAAAGCATCAAACTAAAATAAATAAAGTAAAATGAACAATAAAAAAAAAATAAAAATGTTAAAGTACCCCTGTCCCTGTGTGCTCGCATGCAGAAGCGAACGCATACGTAAGTCCCGCCCACATATAAAAACGGTGTTCAAACCACACACGTGAGGTATTGCTGCGATCGGTAGAGCGACAGCAATAATTTTGGCCCTAGACCTCCTCTGTAACTCAAAACATGTAACCAGTAAAAAATTTTAAAGCGTCGCCTATGGGGATTTTTGAGTAGCAAAGTTTGGCGCCATTCCACAAGCGCGTGCAATTTTGAAGGGTGACATGTTGGGTATCTATTTACTCGGCGTAACTTCATCTTTCACATTATGCAAAAACATTGGGCTAACTTTACTGTTTTGGTTTTTGTAAAGCACAAAACAGTTTTTTTTCCAAAAAAAACGCGTTAAAAAAATTGCTGCGCAAATACCGTGCGAGATAAAAAGTTGCAACGACCGCCATTGTATTCTCTAGGGTCTTTGCTAAAAAAACATATATAATGTTTTGGGGTTCTAAGTAATTTTCTAGCTAATAAATGATGATTTTTACATGTAGGAGAGAAATGTCAGAATTGGCCTGGGTGCTCCAGAACGCCTGAAGGTGCTCCCCTGCATGTTGGGCCTCTGTATGTGGCCACGCTGTGTAAAAGTCTCACACATGTGGTATCGCCGTACTCGGGAGTTATAGCAGAATGTGTTTTGGGGTGTAATTTGTGGTATGCATATGCGGTCTGTGAGAAATACCCTGCTAATATGACAATTTTGTGGAAAAAAAAAAAAAGTAAAAAAAAAAACCTTGATTTTGCAAAGAATTGTGGGAAAAAATGACAACTGCAAAAAACTCACCATGCATCTTTCTAAATACCTTGGAATGTCTTCTTTCCAAAAAGGGGTCATTTGGGGGGTATTTGTACTTTTCTGGCATGTTAGGGTCTCAAGAAATTAGATAGGCCGTCAGTACTTCAGGTGTGATCAATTTTCAGATATTCGCACCATAGCTTTTGGACTCTATAACTTTCAAAAAGACCAAATAATATCCACCGATTTGGGTTATTTTTACCAAAGATATGTAGCGGTATAAATTTTGGCCAAAATATATGAAGAAAAATTACTAATTTGCAAAATATTATAACAGAAATGAAGAAAAATGTAATTTTTTACAGATTTTTCGGTCTTTTTTCTTTTACGGCGCAAAAAATAAAGAACCCAGCGGTGAGTAAATACCACCAAAAGAAAGCTCTATTTGTGTGAAAAAAAGGACAAAAATTTCATAAAGATACAGTGTTGCATGACTGAGTAATTGTCATTCAAAATGTGAGAGCACCAAAAGCTGAAAATTGGTCTGGTTAGGAAGGGGGTTTAAGTGCCCAGTTGTCAAGTGGTTAAATGAGTGAAATTCCTCCACCATAGCCTTGTTCAGCCAGGATATAGGAGGGTCCACCACAGGAGGAGAGGTCCATTTGTTCAGGAGGGTATGCTCAAAGGGGTAACGTACCACAAAGTGCTTAGGAAGAAAAGCCCCCCCAGCCCAGGGATGCCAAGGGAACCTAGGAGCGCTGGAGCAGCAGCCAGACAGATGACTGCACGAGAACAACAGGGCCCAGAAACTCCCAGAAGTAGCTGCAGCATGACCACCGGCCAGAACTTGCACCCGAACAGCGGTCAACAAGCTCCAAACATAAAGGACCTGGTAAGCTGCCACAAGGGTAAACAAATACGAAATACCGAAAAAAAAAATCAGTCAAAAATTGAATAATTTTCTAATATAATTTGAATTGTGTTTGAATCAAATTTGAATCGTTATCGAATTTAAATTTTTACAGAGAAAAAATTGAATAGAATATAAAGGAATAGAAAAGAATAGAATAGAAAATAAAAGAATAGAATAGAATTTAAAAAAGAATAGAATAGAATAGAAAATAAAAGAATAGAATAGAAAGTAATAGAAAAAAACAATAGAATAGAAAAAAACAATGAAAGAATATAATTATCTTCTGAAATTCAGAACAAACAGAATAAATTCAAATAGAATAGAAAAGAATAGAAAAGAAAAGAAGAGAAGAGAATAGAATAGAATAGAAAAAAAACAATAGAATAGAATGGAATGGAAAGAATAAAATCATCTTCCGAAATTTGGATTTCGAGTAGAATAAATTTGATTTTGAATGGAATTCAAATGGAATTTGAATTGAATTCAAATTCAAAACGATTTGATTTGAATTCAAATAAACTAAATGAATTCCAAAAATGAGTTAAACAAATTTATGTAAATAATGAAATGAGATGAAACAAAAACAAATGTTTTCGTTCTGCACATGTCTAATTTGGAATCATGTAATGCAGACTTGCTGCCAGTGTGTACCAAACTTGTGAAGCCTGGCAAGTCTAGCAATAGCTTAGCAAGTAATTTTTCAAATCTTCAGCTCAATTGCTTGCTATCTGGGCTTGAATAACTTCA
Organism: Aquarana catesbeiana; assembly: GCF_042186555.1. NCBI lineage: Eukaryota > Metazoa > Chordata > Amphibia > Anura > Ranidae > Aquarana > Aquarana catesbeiana. The sequence continues at coordinate 221,769,396 of NC_133328.1, forward strand.
GACTAGGCAAGGACTGAGTTTCAAAAGGTTTACTGGAAACTCTCAGTGCATAACAGTTCCAAAAGAAAGTGCACAATCTTTTCCCTGCGTACCTGTACAGTGGCAGATCTCCAGAACTGGTGTTCTTCAGTGAGGCCTGCAGGTCCCACCAACCTACCTACATGATGGATGTGACACAGGTAGGCTTGCTCTACTAGGTGGAACTGCTCCCCCTTCTGTCTTCTCTGTAAGCAGCTGGAGATTACATGTTGTGGCTTGTCTGTGTCTTTCCTTCTAATGTAGGCTGTCTGAGTCTGGGCAGAGCCCTCCCCCCTTATATTAGCACCGGGAGAGAGGCAGAGCTCTGTTAAAAGTGCAGGAAACATGGTAACTATTTCCCTCGTGGCTGGGGCAGCAGCTGTCTCGTTAACCAGTATTTCAACCTGCTTACTGTACAAGCATGCCTTCAGGTGAGGTTTTACCTCATATGCATGGGCGCAGTAGACGATGCCCACATGATTTTGATTCGACTTTCAGTGCAATTATATAGTGCTACTTGGACGCAAATTTGATAAGGTTTGTATATCCTATGGTGCCAAAATCGCACTGTAATTGCACTAAAGCAGCACACCTTTTCCAAAATCGTTCCATGTTGAGTCACATTGATGTGAACAGACATAATTGAAAACAATGTGATTTCCTTTGTCATGCAGTCCTGTGCAACTCAAGTCGTATCTGAAATCATACTAAAGGTAATCTGGCCTAACACTTTTTCTGCCACTGCCATAACTATTATGTCAACAGTGCCACATATAAGTACTCTGGTAGCATTTGCATAAGCGATCCCACAGCTGCTGGGTTTTCCGAGGAAGCTGCATGCTATTAAGATCATGCCTGGCTGCCTGCATGCAGATTCTGATAGTAGAGGGCTGGTTACCTGGCTGCAGATCACTTACCAAGCTACCTCTGCTTCATCATGTGTTGCCTCTCAGAGCTGCTGAGGCAGAGAAGCTGAGGAACTTATCTTTCTTGGGCTTGTCCAGTAAACCAGGGGTTGTGGGAAATGCAGTTTATGGGACCTGCACCTGCATCTGAGCATGTTAAGTAAATGGGCCCTCCGCTTCACCTCACAGCAGTCCACAAGTGGTGGATCCCAAATAACTAAATTACGTATTTTGTTTTTTGTCTGCTGCTTAAAGCAGACTTAGGTTCCCAAAATATAATATTTTTCAGTTTTCTAGCCCTTACATATAATTAGCTTTATTTTAATTTTCAATAGCGGTTTTGCCAACAACACAATTTCTGCCCCATTTTGACTGCAAGCACCCCCTTCTTCTCATCATTACATAGAGTAGCATTGATTTGTAGTTCACAGAACATAACTGGAAAAGCTGATATTATTGTATGAGGTATATGTTTAATGTGCAGAAAACGATCAAGCTTTCCATCAGGAGCAACAGGTTTTTTTGTACTTGCATAAAATCTTCTAGCCTGAAAAAAAAGAAGGAAACTAAATCTAAGGACTAGTAAGTGTTAATATATTGCATTTTTGTTCTTGGGTTCAGATATACCATATTTATCGGCGTATAACACGCACTTTTTTCCCCTTAAAATCTGGGGAAAATCGTGGGTGCGTGTTATACGCCGATCCCCCGCCAATTGTGAGCCTTTTGGCGGCTTTCAGCCGCTTTCGGCCATTCTCGGCGGCTTTCGGCAGCTCTCGCAGTCCCGCGTGAGCCGCCAAAAGCCACCAAGAGAGGCCGAGTGCGTCTGAAAGCCGCCGAGAACAGCCGAATGCCGCCAAGAATGGCGGCGCCATTTTTAAACGGCAGTAGTCTGCAAATGACACAAGGCTGCAGATGGACACTGACAAGGCTGTAATGAAGGACAAGGCTACTGATGCACACTGACAATGCTACACTGACACTGACAAGGCTGCAGATGGACACTGACAAGGCTGCAATGATGGACAAGGCTACAGATGGACACTGACAATGCTACACTGACAAGGCTACAGATGGACACTGACAAGGCTACACTGACAAGGCTACAGATGGACACTGACAAGGCTACACTGACACTGACAAGGCTACAGATGGACACTGACAAGGCTGCAGATGGACACTGACAAGGCTGCATTGATGGGCATTTAAATGTAAGTTTTTTTTCCTTAAACTTCCCTCCTAAAAGTTTTTTTCCTTAAAATTCCCTCCTAAACTTGGGGTGCGTGTTATACGCTGATAAATACGGTACTTTAATGCTCCGTACACACAATCGGAAATGCCGCCAGAAAAACTCAGATGAGAGCTTTTGGTCGGAAAATGCGACAGTGTGTATGCTCCATCAGACTTTTGCCGGCGAAATTCCAGCCAGCAAAAGATGGCTATTTTTCGGTCGGAAAAAGTTCCTATCCGAAAATGCGATCGTCTGTATGCAATTCCAATGCGCAAAAAAATCACGCATGCTCAGAATCAAGTACGAGACAGAAGCACTCGGTCTGGTAAAACTAGCGTTCGTAATGGAGATAGCACATTTGTCACGCTGCAAATTATTGGATTTTTTAATGCAGCGCGTTCTTTTGTTCTTTATAATGCTAGAATAAGGAAGTTGTTTTGCTGCTGATATTCACACAGAGTTATGACAAACTGATTTCTTTATTATTTCTCGTGATCTCATGAATAATCCGTTTTGTTTTTAAAGCCAGATCTCCATAATAATGTTTAGAATTATTTTTTATAGTCATCTTTTTTTTATTTTTAATCAAGATCTCCTGTTTTTTGGATTATTTTTAAATTAGTTTCTAGTGATCGCCATAATTTTTTTTCTTGGTGTATCAAGTTTCCACAACAACATTATTATCTTGTATTTTTATAAAGCTCAAGGAGGTTGGTTTGTGTTGGTGTCCCTTGTTAATTTGACGTTGTATTTTTGAAATGTACCTACCTACTCACAAACTGTCCTTTTTGAAGAAAAACACATAGGCAAGTACTTTCATATAAAAAAAATCTATGTTTATTCTGGCTCAACAAAATAAAAGGAAGGCAACGCTGGAGAAACTGCATGAATTTGTGAAGCCTTTGGCCTCCAGGGCAGACATCAACTCTTTGTAAATTAAAATTGGTAGCCTGAGAAGTCCATATATAAGGGAGCACAATCTGGTCCAGGATTCCCAGAGATCAGGAACAGCAGCAGATGACATATATGTCCCCAGGCTGTGGTACTACAACAAGCTGCGTCTTCTGTCAGACCAGAGTGAGCCCATGCCATCACTTTCTTGTCTTCCTTGCAGCCTTCCCTCCACGCTTCCCTGCAGCCTTCCTTGGAGGCTGTGGCTCTGGAGGTGGACTTGTGGCAGGAGGAGGAGGAGGATGGGTGAACGCACATAAGTGCATGTTCTAACTAATTTGGCCCCTCAACCCCTTCCAAAGGGCGTGAAAAGTTAGATTCTCACACATGAAGTATTAGCCCTCCTCCATTTGCTGCAATATGGCAGCTACATAGCAGCCATAGGCCTCTTCAGCGTCGGGGGGTGTTTTCAGGGCCTCATTAGCCTCCTTAATGAGGCCCAGTGCTGCCTCCTCCACGTTACTCCCCTTCCTGGCCCTTTTTGTTGTAAGGCGGAGGGGAGGCACCTGGGATTGGGTGAGGCTACAGGGCCCCGCCACCTCCTGGCTGACACTCACCCCCGCCTCCTCCTGCCTGAAACTTACCCCCCCCTCCTCTTGTGCCACATTCCAGAGCCTCGTCCTGGCTGAGGTCTTCCTGTGTATGAAAAAGGACATAGTTTTAGTTTTTGGTTCATCAATCACACACAATTTTCAGCTCATGACTGTTGCAAATTGAATGTTAACAAACAGAAAAGACTATCATTCTGAGCCCAGCATTTTTCATTCTTGTCACAATCATTTTTGGCCCCTACTGTCTATTGATATGTAAAACACTTATTGTTAAATCATTCATTTGTTATCAATAATAACATCTAGTCAACAACAATAATTTTCGGACAATAAATGTGTAAAAAAATACTATACCTGGCTGCAGCTGGGCTCCTCCACTTCTTCCAGGTTGGTCCTCGGAAGCCTCATCTGGGGTTGAGGGAAGGCTGGATGGAAGTGTACAAAGTTATTCCCTGGATTCCATCTGGTCTTCCAGAAATCGCATCCTGTTGTAGTACCACAGACTGGGTATATAACATCCTCTGCTTCTGCTCCTGATATCATGGAAGCCTGGACCTTATTAAGCTCCTGCCTATACATGCTTCACAAGCTACCAATTTTCTTCTCCACAAACTCGATGTCTGTGTCGGGGACCTGCGTCTTCACAAATTGCAGCAGTTTCTCCAACGATGCCTTCCTTGCTGGTTTATTGCGATATAAGGGGTTTTTAACCTCCCACAAATTTCTCATAGGCCTGTATTTGTCTATGAACTGGCCCATGAATTCAGGGTCTTTGAATTGTTTCATATTTGCTGCAAGACAGAACACAAGACAAAAACACTAATATCAGGCTAAACTCTCCTAATTTTATCCCAATATAGGCCTCAATTAGGGATGAGCCGAACACCCCCCTGTTCGGTTCGCACCAGAACATGCGAACAGGAAAAAAGTTCGTTCGAACATGCGAACACCGTTAAAGTCTATGGGACACGAACATGAATAATCAAAAGTGCTAATTTTAAAGGCTTATATGAAAGTTATTGTCATAAAAAGTGTTTGGGGACCTGGGTCCTGCCCCAGGGGACATGGATCAATGCAAAAAAAAGTTTTAAAAACGGCCGTTTTTTCAGGAGCAGTGATTTTAATAATGCTTAAAGTCAAACAATAAAAGTGTAATATCCCTTTAAATTTCGTACCTGGGGGGTGTCTATAGTATGCCTGTAAAGGGGCGCATGTTTCCTGTGTTTAGAACAGTCTGACAGCAAAATGACATTTTGAAGGAAAAAACTCATTTAAAACTACTCGCGGCTATTGCATTGCCGACAATACACATAGAAGTTCATTGATAAAAACGGCATGGGAATTCCCCAAAGGGGAACCCCAAACCAAAATTAAAAAAAAAAAATGACGTGGGAGTCCTCCTAAATTCCATACCAGGCCCTTCAGGTCTGGTATGGATATTAAGGGGAACCCCGGCCAAAATTTAAAAAAAAAAATGACGTGGGGTTCCCCATAAATTCCATACCAGACCCTTCAGGTCTGGTATGGATTTTAAGGGGAACCCCGCGCCAAAAAAAAAAAAAAAAAAACGGCGTGGGGTCCCCCCAAAAATCCATACCAGACCCTTATCCGAGCACGCAACCTGGCAGGCCGCAGGAAAAGAGGGGGGGAGGAGAGTGCGGCCCCCCCTCCCTCCTGAACCGTACCAGGCCACATGCCCTCAACATTGGGAGGGTGCTTTGGGGTAGCCCCCCAAAACACCTTGTCCCCATGTTGATGAGGACAAGGGCCTCATCCCCACAACCCTGGCCGGTGGTTGTGGGGGTCTGCGGGCGGGGGGCTTATCGGAATCTGGAAGCCCCCTTTAACAAGGTGACCCCCAGATCCCGGCCCCCCCCCCTGTGTGAAATGGTAAGGGGGTACATAAGTACCCCTACCATTTCACGAAGAAAGTGTCAAAAATGTTAAAAATGACAAGAGACAGTTTTTGACAATTCCTACATTTAAATGCTTCTTCTTTCTTCTATCTTCCTTCATCTTCTGGTTCTTCTGGTTCTTCTGGCTCTACTGGTTCTTCCTCCGGCGTTCTCGTCCAGCATCTCCTCCGCGGCGTCTTCTGTCTTCTTCTCCTCGGGCCGCTCCGCACCCATGGCATGGGGGGGAGGCTCCCGCTCTTCTCTTCTTCTTTTCTTCTCTTCTTCTCTTCTTCATTTTCTTCTCCGGGCCGCTCCGCAATCCATGCTGGCATGGAGGGAGGCTCCCGCTGTGTGACGGCGCTCCTCGTCTGACAGTTCTTAAATAACGGGGGGGGCGGGGCCACCCGGTGACCCCGCCCCCCTCTGACGCACGGTGACTTGACGGGACTTCCCTGTGGCATTCCCCGTGACGTCACAGGGAAGTCCCGTCAAGTCACCGTGCGTCAGAGGGGGGCGGGGTCACCGGGTGGCCCCGCCCCCCGTTATTTAAGAACTGTCAGACGAGGAGCGCCGTCACACAGCGGGAGCCTCCCTCCATGCCAGCATGGATTGCGGAGCAGCCTGGAGAAGAAAAGAAGAAAAGAAGAAGAGAAGAAGAGAAGAAAAGAAGAAGAGAAGAGCGGGAGCCTCCCCCCCATGCCATGGGTGCGGAGCGGCGCGAGGAGAAGAAGATAGAAGACGCCGCGGAGGAGATGCTGGACGAGAACGCCGGAGGAAGAACCAGAAGAGCCAGAAGAACCAGAAGAACCAGAAGATGAAGGAAGATAGAAGAAAGAAGAAGCATTTAAATAAAGGAATTGTCAAAAACTGTCTCTTGTCATTTTTAACATTTTTGACACTTTTTTCGTGAAATGGTAGGGGTACTTATGTACCCCCTTACCATTTCACACAGGGGGGGGGCCGGGATCTGGGGGTCACCTTGTTAAAGGGGGCTTCCAGATTCCGATAAGCCCTCCGCCCGCAGACCCCCACAACCACCGGCCAGGGTTGTGGGGATGAGGCCCTTGTCCTCATCAACATGGGGACAAGGTGTTTTGGGGGGCTACCCCAAAGCACCCTCCCAATGTTGAGGGCATGTGGCCTGGTACGGTTCAGGAGGGAGGGGGGGCCGCACTCTCGTCCCCCCCTCTTTTCCTGCGGCCTGCCAGGTTGCGTGCTCGGATAAGGGTCTGGTATGGATTTTTGGGGGGACCCCACGCCGTTTTTTTTTTTTTTTTTTGGCGCGGGGTTCCCCTTAAAATCCATACCAGACCTGAAGGGTCTGGTATGGAATTTAGGGGGAACCCCACGTCATTTTTTTTTTTAATTTTGGCCGGGTTCCCCTTAATATCCATACCAGACCTGAAGGGCCTGGTATGGAATTTAGGGGGACTCCCACGTCATTTTTTTTTTTTAATTTTGGTTCGGGGTTCCCCTTTGGGGAATTCCCATGCCGTTTTTATCAATGAACTTCTATGTGTATTGTCGGCAATGCAATAGCCGCGAGTAGTTTTAAATGAGTTTTTTCCTTCAAAATGTCATTTTGCTGTCAGACTGTTCTAAACACAGGAAACATGCGCCCCTTTACAGGCACACTATAGACACCCCCAAGGTACGAAATTTAAAGGGATATTACACTTTTATTGATTGACTTTAAGCATTATTAAAATCACTGCTCCTGAAAAAACGGCCGTTTTTAAAACTTTTTTTTGCATTGATCCATGTCCCCTGGGGCAGGACCCAGGTCCCCAAACACTTTTTATGACAATAACTTGCATATTAGCCTTTAAAATTAGCACTTTTGATTTCTCCCATAGACTTTTAAAGGGTGTTCCGCGGCATTCGAATTTGCCGCGAACACCCCAAATTGTTCGCTGTTCGGTGAACTTGCGAACAGCCAATGTTCGAGTCGAACATGAGTTCGACTCGAACTCGAAGCTCATCCCTAATCCTCAGATACTTTTTTTTGCATTGATCCATGTCCCCTGGGGCAGGACCCAGGTCCCCAAACACTTTTTATGACAATAACTTTCATATAAGCCTTTAAAATTAGCACTTTTGATTATTCATGTTCGTGTCCCATAGACTTTAACGGTGTTCGCATGTTCGAACGAACTTTTTTCCTGTTCGCATGTTCTGGTGCGAACCGAACAGGGGGGTGTTCGGCTCATCCCTACTGAGGATCAACCGGCAAGCGTGAGCCTATGACCCTGCTCATTGTGGAGGCCACTGCTGACCAGAAGGGGTGAAGTTTTGGACAGGACCAGACCACGTGCCAGAAAGTACCCTCCTCCTGCCTACATCTCTGACAGTTGGGATCTCTTTGATGGTAAATGCACGCCAGTCTCTGTGGGGTGAAATACGCTCTGTGTAGGAACTTAAATTGTATGAACCTATCTTTTGCAGCTATCATGGAGGGAATGTAGGAGATTAAACACTCCTTCCACTCCTCCTCGTTCAAAGAGGGAACATCGACCCTCCACTTTTCCCAGGTTTTGGTTAATTTGGCATCATATTCCACTGTAAGGTAAAGATATAATGTTGAGAGGGGCTTCCCCATCATGCTGGAAGTCAAGAGCCGTTCAATGGAGTCCGGTTCCAGAATGAGGGGGGCAGGGAACTGAGCTTCAAAGGCGTGTTTCAGCTGCCAGTACCTAAATTGGAAGGAGAGCGGAATAGCGAAAGATTGCCTCAGGGCTTGGAAAGACATAAGTCTACCCTCTTTGACTATATGTTTTAATGTGAGAATTCCCTTTTTTGCCCAAAGCGAGGGATCCGGTATGCTGTAAAAGTGGGGGAGCATAGGGTTACCCCATAGGGGCATATGGGGTGAGATGAAATTGGGCTTCCTATATATTTTCCTAGCCTCCTGCCATACCTTCACGGTAGTTCGCATCAGTGTTGTCATGGTCAGGCTGGCTCTAAGTCCACGGAACGGGAGATTGCTCAGGGCCGCATAGGAACCCAAAATAGCTGCCTCCAGAGTGACCGCCGGATTCTGTATGGGCTGGGAAAACCACCACCGAATCGTGACCAGAACAGCTGCCCAATAGTAGATTTGAAAGTTCGGTAGGGCCAGTCCCCCCCCCGAGAGCGGGAGATATAAAATCTGCTTGGCCACCCTAGGTGGCCTCCCGGCCCAGACAAAATGTATCAGCAGACTCTCCAACCTTCGAAAGAAAGTCCCAGGTATGTGTATAGGTGTATTACGGAAGAAGTAGAGATACTTGGGAAGAAAGATCATTTTAAGCAGATTAACTCTGCCAACAGGTGTCAGTGGAAGGGAACGCCAAGCAGCACATCTAGCCGTAAGCTGTGTCATGAGTGGTCGCAAATTGTTATCCATGTAGTCTTGGACTTTGCCGCTAACCTGGATCCCCAAATATTTGAAGTCATCTACCCATTTGAGTTGTGGGTGTGGCACCTTAGGGGTCGAGGGGTGGAGCGGGAAAAGAACCGACTTGTCCCAGTTAATGCGTATCCCCGAGTACCCACCGAATCGGTTAATCAGGTCCAGTGCTGTCTGTAAAGAGGACGACGCATCCGCTAAATAGAGCAGAGCATCGTCCGCGTATAATGATAATTTCTCCTCAATTGGACCTACCTGGAGATCCTTCACACCCGGATCCTTCCTCAGCAATATAGCCAGGGGCTCCATCGCCAGAGCAAATAGACCCGGGGAGAGAGGGCACCCCTGTCGCGTGCCACGAAAGAGTCTAAACTTCCCCGATAAGCATCCGTTGGTACGTATTCTAGCTGAGGGGCCATGATATAACATGCGGAGCCAGTTCGTAAAACCCGTGCCGAACCCGAATCGCGAGAGCACCTCCCATAGGTAACCCCACTCGACGGAGTCAAAAGCCTTCTCCGTGTCGAGTGAGGCCACCACTCCCTTAGTCGCCTCATCCGCTCTATCTATATGGGTATAAAGGCGTCTGATATTAATGTCAGTTCCCCTTCCGGGCATGAAGCCCGTTTGGTCCCTGTGGATGAGGGCAGTAATGACCAAATTAAGCCTGTTGGCCAACACTTTCGCCAGCACCTTTGCATCGACGTTTAGAAGGGATATGGGGCGATACGAGGAGCATAACGTGGGGTCCTTCCCCGGCTTAGGGATCACCACTATAATTGCTTCGCTCATTGTGTCCGGGAGTTTTTCAAGACGCCCCGACGCAGAGAAGAGGTCCTGTAATTTATCAACTAGTTCTGTTGCGTACTGTTTGTAAAACTCCACTGGGATGCCATCAGGACCCGGTGTTTTCCCTGACTGCATTGATTTAAGTGCCCGGAGTATTTCCAGAGACGTAATTGGGGCGTCGAGCTTGTCACGGTACGTAGCTGTAAGGGTTGGGATGTCAATATCATCTAAGTATGCTCCTAGATCTTCTCTTCTATAGTCTGCCCTGGAGCTGTAGAGGGATTCATAGAATTCCGCAAAACAGCCATTTATCCCTTCCGGTGTATGGATCAGCTGTCCCGATAGGTCTTTAACACATGAGATACTCAGCCCACCAGCCTGTTCCCTGGAGAGCCAGGCCAGCAGACGGCCTGACCTCTCTCCCTGCTCAAAAATCCGCTGAGACTGAGCCAACATTTTCTTCTGGGTGAGAGAGGTACGAAGAAGCACCACCTCCTTTGTCATGAGTTGTAGATGCGAATAGTGCACAGGGTCTCGGGTACGAACAAAAAGAGCCTCCGCACTGCCCGCATCCCGCTCAGCCCTAATCAAATCTGCCCTACGCTCTCGTCGGACTCTGGCAATGATGGTCTGGTACTGCCCCCGCGTTGTGGCCTTAAAGGCGTCCCACACTACTGTGGGGTCTGCCGAGCCCACATTTACTGCCCAAAAGTCTAGGAGTTCCGTCCTAAATTGGGAATCTACTGCAGTGTCTGAGATCCAAAATCTGGAGAGCCTCCATACCCTTGCCACTGGGCCTAGGGAGAGATCCAAAGACAACAGCAAGGGTGCGTGATCGGAAATACCCCTAGGAAGAATTTGTATGTCTGTGACCCGTGGGAGTACCTGGCTCCCTGCAAAGACCAAGTCTATACGGGAAAAAGTTCTTTGAGAGGCCGAGTGGCATGTGTATGCCCTGGTCTGGGGGTGACGCCACCTCCAGACATCCGTCAAGCCATAGGTATCTGCCCACTCAGCCAACCCAGAGCAATGATGTCCCGCAGGAGTTAGCCTGTCGAAATCCGGGTCAGGGACCAGATTAAAATCACCGAGTATAACAGTATTGTCAGATGCAAAATCGGCTATCTTGCTAGTGATCTGGTTGAGCACCACCAAGGAAGCCGGGGGAGGCAAATACAAGCCCACAATGGTCCACGTTAAAGAATATATTTTGGCATGCAGAATGACATATCGACCATCAGGGTCGAGGGCCAAATCCAAGAGCCGAAAGGGGAGTGACTTCAATACCAAAATAGTAACACCCCTAGAGAATGAGGAGTGCGTGGAATGATAGTGGTGGCCTACCCAAGGTTTTTTAAGAGCCATAACCCTACGTCCTGTTAAGTGTGTTTCTTGGAGTATACATATATGCGGGTTATAAGATTTAATAAATTGGAACACCAGGGAGTGCTTGACCGGGGAGTTTAGTCCCCTGGTGTTCCAGGAGATAATATTAAGGGAGGACATATCTGTCAAGAATATTAATAATATTAGGATCAATGGAGATCACGGCTCTTGGACTGGACTCCGGGACCCAAAACGGACACATCTGGAAACAATGCAATGCTGATGAGTTAAGTTTTTTTGGTATGAACATCAAACAAAAACAAATAAACCCAACTAAAAACAGATAAAGGATACCAGTATCCAAAGTAAATGAAACAAGCCCCGTTAGGGGAACTTTCTTCACCCCACCCCCCACCCCACCCAACCCCCCAAAACTGAGGCGGGTATCAATCCCAAACTTATTCAGCTCGCCGGCTGCAACGGGGGGTCCGTGGAAGAGGCAATCCCACCCCCCGAGACTTCACACGGGGGGGAGCAGCAGTTCAGGCGGCCCTACACAAGTGAGAACTCCGCTTTGTAATGCAGCAGGCTGTGAGGACGTGGAAAGTCAGACATAAGGAAGTATCCGGTAATGCGACCTCACAGTAGTTTCGATCCATCTTATGGTAGAAGACACAGAACAAAGACTCCAACGCTCCTCGTGGAGTCAAACAGGTGCAGTGGAACTTCTTTTCCAACAGTCTCCTGGCCAAGTTCTTTGGCAGGGGCATTAACTTAGCATTTCCCTGATAAGGATAACCAGTGATCCCCCCACAGATCCGCACACTCCATGGATTGAACTGGGCATAACCTGTGTAACATAACAAAATCATCCATGTAGTAGTTCGTGTGATAACTCAGACCCAGATCTAAGCTGTGGAGAGGGACCAATGAAAAAAGTCATGGAGCACATACCAGAAAGACCATTAGCGATTCTGTGGCAACGTGTCGAGCCAGGCAGAGGCCTCTCTCGGTGTAGTGAAGAAGCGAGTTGTCTCGCCGTCCTGAACTCTCAGGCGGGCAGGGAAGAGTACACTGTAACGGATGTTGCGTGATCGCAATGCCGCTTTAACCTGGTCAAAAGAATTCCTAAGCTTCTGGGTCTCGACCGAGTAGTCGGGGAAGATCATCAGCCTGGTATTCTGGAATCTGAGGTCCCCCACAGATCTAGAGGCACGGAGAACTTCATCTCTGTCTCTGAAGTTAAGGAGACGGAGAATGAAGGTGCGGGGAGGGGATCCAGGAGGCCCCGGCCTCGGCGGGATGCGGTGCGCCCTCTCAACCGCGAAGTAAGGTGACCATCGGGTATCGGGTAGGAGGTCACGCAGCAGACCCTCTATGAAGGAGGTAGGATTATTCCCCTCCGCCCCCTCCGGTAGACCAACAATGCGGAGATTATTGCGCCGATTCCTGTTCTCCGTGTCTTCGGCTCTATATTCAAGGGCCTTTACCTTGGTCTGAAGCGTACGGAGTGATGCTTCATGTTCCGCAATGGAGTCTTCGGTGGTACTCAGCCTTTGCTCTGTTTCAGTGACTCGCGACCTGATTTTGTCAATATCTTGGCGGATTAGACCCATGTCCAGCTGAACGGCTTCAATCTTTGTTGTTAACGTGGATTGACAAGTAGCAATAGCCGCCATGACGTCAGCCAGCCAGGGGGGCCGAGAGTCATCCGACTCCATAATGTTCATCCGCGAGGCTCTGTGGGGACTGCACGTATTAAGAGTCTCCGGGGGGGGGCAAGTGGGTGTCTGAGGTAAGTCCGACTGTGGCGGAAAGGTCAACCTCTTGCCCCCTTTGCTGTGCTTTGCGCTGGAGTTCCTGCGCCTCATTCAGGTGCCTGGGGCCTATATCTGGATAGTGATCAGTAACTGGCCGTGGGAGCCCCCCTGCTGGGTCCGGGGTAGTCAGGTAAGAGGTATGGTGCAGCGTGTGGCCCAGCAACAACCCCCCTCCTCACCTGAAACTGCATAGAGCAGGATCCATGCACCACAGGCTGACAGGGGGTCTCTGGTTTCTCCTGTACAAGGAAAATGTCAGGGGTGGAAGTGCCCAGGGGTTCCCCCACTGTCCAGGCAGCTGTCCCCAGCCGTTTCAGGGACACTTCCTCCAGGCCACGGGGTTCGGGCCCCCCCTGCGCCGGTCCGGCGGCTCCGGATGTCCAGGAAAGGCCGCGGTCTCGGCCTAGTAAAACGTGGGGGGGATCTGAGTCTTCAGGCCCCAAGCGCAGCTTAATAAAAGTTCAGGGACATCTGTCCCGGCCCCATCCGAGGTCCCCAACAGCCGATGGTCCTCCCCAGCAGATCCGAGCACCGAAAGGAGCTCCCGGTCCGCGGCGCGGCCCGCCAGGAAAGGCCGCGGCTTCGGCCTAGTCCTCCGAGGTAGGCCCGGAGCGTCAGCGGGATGCCGATCGCGGCGTGGCTTCTTCTTTTAATGCTCAATACCACTTTTTGTATTAGATTGGCGTTTACAGTGACAATGGGTGTTATTTAAATAATGGAAAAACCACTTGGCACTACAAGTGCACCAGGAGAACCTAGGAGACAGATAAAAGAAATCCAAGCAGTAAATCAAATTCAAGATTTTATCGTATCAATTTTTTTTTTATTTTGAAAATATTTAAAAATTTGCTGGCATAGCAATACCCCTCCTACCCGTAAAATAATCGATATATTTCTTCGGAGTGGGGGTCCTCTGAGGGAATGGCCTCATCATGTGATCACCCAGACCAAATGCTTCTGAGCAATTAAAACAAATGGGAGTTCTCTTCCTCAGGTGGCAATCCCAAGCCACCACTCTGCCCAGATGGAGCTCTACTGATGTCTCCAAAGACTCCACCATCCGTCATCCGGCCATTCTTCCCCACGTCCACATATAAAAACTCATATGTCGCCAACACCACCGCCATCAACAGGATACTATTGAAACCCTTAGAATTAAAATAGTATGACCCCGAATGGGATGGTGGGATGATGTGGATGTGTTTCCCATCGATTGCCCCTCCACAGTTGGGAAAGTCCCAACACTCGGCAAACTGGGAGGCCACAGTCTGCCATTCCTGTGGCGTTGAAGGAAACTGTGGAGTCAAACCAGAAAAAACAAATTAGTACTTTTGCACACAGCATAGCAAGCAGATTAGACACAAACATTCTTGGCCAACATCAATATAACATTTATTTTAAGGAGTAAAGACAAAAAGATAAGGTCGACTTATCAGATTCCTCACTCCCTCTGATGGCCCATTGGAAAAAGTTTAGGGGGGTTCTAAATGAGTTTGGGAGCCAAAAAAAAAAGCCTCTTGCACTCTGCCTGAATTTAAGGACAAAAATAACATTTGGACACATTTTAGGGGGTGTTTAGGGTAAAGCACTACTATGACAAAATACATTGTTAAGTGACTAGGCTAGGTGTGTATGGGCCCAGGATAGCATGCTGGGGAGGTTAGTGAAGGCAAATATGCATGTAGGCCAAAAAAAAGGAGCATTAAAAGCTTACAGCATGCATGAGGCCAAAGGGGAGATTCACAGCATATTCCAATAATGGTAATTATGGAATGATGAAATAAATACAATACATTAGCATACATTAAATACATAGAATGATATTGTGATGTTAAAGGAGAAAACTTACCCTAATATAGTCCTTCTGCAGGACCTGTATGATGGCAGAACAGGTCTCTGAGATAATGATCCCCAGAGCCTGGAGAGAGATGCCTGTAGAGAACTTGAGGTCCTGGAGACTTCTCCCCGTCGCCAAGTACCGCAAAATGGCGACTAGCCTCTGCTCCGGAGTGAAGGCTTGCTGCATGCAGGTGTCCTGCTTCATAATATAAGGGGACAGCAAAGTCAACTGACAGTGAAAAACGGGGTCCGTCATCCTGAGAAAATTCCTGAAATCATCAGGATTATTCTCCTGGATCTCCCGCAGCAAAGGCATATGAGAGAATTGGTCACGCTGGAGTAACCAATTCTTGGTCCACGAACTCCTTCCCACCCTGTTCATGGACTGGGCTTGGCTCAAAACTAGAACCCTAACACCAAGCCCCCGCATAGCACGAACTCTACGACGAGCACGTACCCGCAACATGGCTTCAAAACAGTCGGCTGGTCAGAACGAACTAACAGAACACACTGAAGAACAGCAAGGCCTGTGAAGAGCGAGCTGAAAATCAGAAACGAGTGGACAAGAACGCACTGAAAAACAGATACGAACTGACTACGTGCACTGAAGACCAGATACAAACCCACAAGCACAAATTGAACCACAGTAACGGACTGAAAAGCACGAGGCTGAAAAGCGCAAATCGTCTCTCACCAAACCTCTACTAACACGAGATTAGCAGAAGGAGCCCAAAGGGTGGTGCACTGGCTATTGAACTTCCTTTTTCTAGTGCCGTCGTGCGTGTTGTATGTCACCATGTTCTTTACGGTCAGAATTTGGTGTGACCATGTGTTCCCACCACATACAGGTGTTGGAGAAATGTGTAATTGCCACAGAAGTTGCAGAAAATGCAGCAAGGAGCAGGAACATTAAACCAAAGTGTAGTTATTTTTTATTCTTATTTTTTTTATCAATACAAGTGACAGTACTTGCGTTCAATGTGTCTATTGGATTTGAATTATAAGAGCAGCCAGCAGCATAAAGTCCTATGCACACCATACCCCCACAGCCACAATCGTCCGACTCTTTGGGGGTGAATAAGGTCAGCTGGACCTGTCACAAGCAGTCATCAAGAGTGCCCACTATGCCCACTCTTTCCACTCCCTCTTCCGATAATACAAGCTGTACTATAGCTTCCATCAATAAAAAGTGATCTATGAATGGAAGAAGCATACCTTTCATTGCAGCTTCTATGAATAGATGGTAGCGTAATGGGCAGGCATAGTCTGCACTCTTACTGAGTGTCTGTGACAAGTCCAGTAGCTGTATTAACACCAACAGCATAGCCTTATTAGACCCTTTTTGATAGATGTTGGTCAGAAAATCCAGTAAGAGTCTAGGGAACTGAGTGAAAGGAGAGTACTCACCTCTGACAGTTAACGTATTCCTGAGGCGCTTGACATTTAGACTTTTATTGTCTTTGATATGCCAGGGGGTGTTGGTGTTTTGTTCAGCTGCTGGGGCCGACATTGGGAGCACTCAAGTTCTGTTGAACATTTGAATTATTTTCTGAAGATCCGAAGGGGGACTTCTTTACACCTTAGTGGCTGAGTTTGTGTTTGAAAAAGTCTTTGACTTTGTAAAGAGCAGACAGGTTAACTGGAAGTGTTTAATGTAACCCATCCCTGATCAAATAATTATATGGAGGAGATGTTTAAGAAGTTGAGATACATCATGAAGAAACAGATTCATTTAAGGTGGGATATAGCAGCATTTAAAAGGTATCTGTTGGAGAACATCACACCTAAGCGCCTGAGATGGAACGTGGCTCCCAATGAGAGATTGGATGATGAAGATTCCCTCAGTGGAAGAACTTTTTTAATTCCTGTGACAAAAGATTACTGGAGTTTATGTTAAAAAGGAAGAAGAAGAAGTTGGAAAGGGTGAAAGAAAATTCATATAAGGAGACTGGGGAATATAGTGAATTAGCTGAGCAATTGAAAGAGAAATTGATAAAAAAAGAACATGGAGGTGAAGAAAAAGAAGCATAAGTATATAAGCGATGTAGGGGATTATAAAGTAGAAAATATATATAAAAGGACATTAAAGTGGAGCCATGTACATCAGCAGATTTTTCTTTTGCTAGGACTTCTCCTGGCAAGGATAATACCACTAGGAACGTTGAAGGTGAGAATGTTGGGACAATTAGGGGACTTGCGAACAGAACCCCAAATGGAGGCTCCTTATAATTTCAGACCAGGGTTGTAATCTGCAGTGTACAATGTGTCTAACCATAACAGATTCCATCCGCTCATGGAACATAGGGGGAATGGAGCTGAGTGAAGATACAATACACAAAACTTTTTTTGGAGGGATCATTGGGAGATTCCTCTGGGCCAGAGTTACAGAACAATAGATTTGTTGACAAGGGATACAAAAAGGAGGAATTAGAGGAACTGAGGTGTAAGATTAGTAGAGAGTACTGGGAAGTGCCAGCAATGAGAACGAGGAAGAAGAAAGATACTATGTTCTTTGAGGAAGTTCAGAGGGATGTAACGCATTAGGTGGGATGAGCCTATGTGACGTCATCATGCCAAATATACCCAGGGCGCCATCTTGCTTTCTCAAGTCTGTGTTATTTTATGCCCTTGATCTCCTATCATATTTTTAACTTTATTTAATGTTTTTTTTTTTAATGGTTTTACACTATGCCGTTTTCTCTTTATCTAAGGATGGGCCTTCATTGGAGTCATGTACAGAGACAAGTGGGAGACATTGTAACTCTTGTCTAAGCGATTGCTGAACAGTCTGCAGACTGTCCAAAGGGTGCATTACTTCTATCAAAAAAGCACAGCTTGAACTTCTATTTACATGAGTAGTAGGGTCCATCTCAAAAGGTGAGAGTACATCTGTTGGGGTACAGTGGTAGAGTTTCACAAACATATGAAGACTGTAGAAGGCATGGCAGATAGCTCCTAAAGAAACACAGTGTTTTCCACTTTTATAAAAAAATAAAAAATACATTTTGGACTATTTTATTTTGAAAGTTTTTTGATGAATGATCTTTTAATATTCAAAGAAAGAAAGTCCCAAACTGATTCACTAGTCACTTGCTGTATGTAGTTTCAACCCATGACACAGTATTATTTACCGGTATATAATTTTTAGTCATAGTTTAGTCATAAGTTTGTCATATATTGCTTAAAGGGAGCGCTGCACCATATTCTTTGGTTCATTTTATGATTTATGTGAAGCGATTACACATATTGGTGTTTAGCATCTCTTTCCTTCAGATTAATCACTACATGTTTTTGAGCTATTTTCATTTATTGTCATATATTGGTGTAGTGCAGGATTCATATATACTGTATATATTTAGTTTAGTGTACAAGACAGGTGATCAGTGGTAATCAGTACAAATAGAAGGGGGAATCTTCCTAGTAAGGACATAGACAGTAATAAAAAAACATGACAGAAGGCCTATCTTTAACCACCAAATCACCCCCGGGACATATCATTGTCAAAATATCGTGCTAATACAAGGACCTTGATGGCAGAAAGACCAGATATTATTCTGATGAAAGGTACAGATTTGAAAATATTAAAAAATTCTTATTAAAATTGCAGGGACAACATAGGATTTTATTGATCAGGTCTACATATACTTTAAAGCCTGCAAACTCAGGATGCATTCTCAGTTAATTTGAAACCTAACATTTAAATGAATCTATAAAACAAAACATGTCTATGTGAGAAGACTCTAATGGAAACAACAATTTCCTAATTCTCATTGAACACACTAGTACCAGGGCAATAGGCTAATCCTATTTGCTAAATCACAGTACTTGTGTGCAGGGAATAACTGCTTTCAGTGGAATCTTCTTACATAAGTGTTTCGCCTCATGACCCTTTAAGAAATCTTGACTAACTGAAAGTCACCAAAGGAAGATTTTTTTTTCCACTTCAATTTCTGTAAATTTTTGATACTTAAAAAATATGTATCGAAAAGCTGATTTCTCTGTTTTTTTTTCTTTCAACTCACTGTAAAATGTGCTAATTAATAATTGGAAGTTCTAAGACAGAAGTATTAAGAAGGAAACAGAAGGCACAGAAATGATCTTCCGACAGCTCACTTCTGCTAGCCGCTAACACTCCCTCAAGTCTCCGCTGTAGCAGATGGCGTTGCCGGAAGAGAAGCAGCCATACTGTAGTGCAACTAATGGATAATATTTAATACATTTTTGAATTAAAGAGTGGAAAATGTAAAATGCACTTTAAATTTATGCACATCTACAAGCAAACATGGTTTAAGTTGTCAAGCTAACTATCAGTACACAGCTATAGCAACAACCTAGTTTCATTTGGGTAGCAATACAATCTGTTACAATGTTATTTGAAATGCAATCTTGCATTGAAAGCTCTCTTCTTGATGATGAGCTGAAAAGAATCTGACAGAAGGCAAAATGGAAGAACATTTGGTATTTTCTGATTAACTGGAATGACCTTGTTCACAAAAAAAAACTCTCTGTCTTATGCATACTTTTACATTAACCATTCAGCTTTGAGAGTGGCAGCTGCCTGACAGAATCTGGCACAGTAAAACCGCACATTATGAATAAAAGATAATCTTTTACCAGGTATGCTTCAGGAGAGGAAGATGTTAATACTTACAGCTAACTGTATTAAATAGTCTCCACAAATGTGCTAAGAAAAAATCTGATTATTTTCTATTCCAGGAGTAGCTTAAAAAGAAAAAAAAAAAGAAAAAAAAAAATCTTAGCAGTTGCTATGAGTTAAAATATATTTTTAGTAATGGTACAAGGTAGAGTATAATGCACTGCAGTAAAAGTACAGTAACAATAAAGTAGATCTAAACGTAATCTTAAAAATTTCATATAAGCGTTACCATAGTAATGTGACTCAAAAGATGTTTTTAAATTTGCAGCTTTTCCTAAAAGAATTCCTGGTGATCCTGCCATGAAGGATATTTTTCAGATACTTTCCATTATGAGGTGACAAATGTCTCCAAGTTGTGCAAATGCATTGTCACATGTGCCCCTGTTGCTTAAAAAATTCCATGCCAATACAGATTGCATAGGCCCTGTCCACAGGTGTCACTGCTAGGCAGCTAATCCAAAATAATGATGTGAAACTGACACTGGAAAAAGTGCATGTAGACTGGAAGTGGCTGAAAGAGGCTTTAGACAATTAATAATAATGACATGCAAAAAATAGTAAAGTTTAAAAAAAAAATCCTCAATGAGATTCCAAAGCAGTTCTTTTCCCCATACGTTTGTTTGTGTGATTGAGAAGTGCACGTTAGTTGTGGTCATTTACACTGCTCTATACATACTGCAAATCTCATAAATCTCATAGTCCATAATCCATCTCGGAAGGGAGCAAGAGAGGGTGGCTACTTTCCTACCTACGGTTGGAACCATGGAGAATGAATGTAGGCATGCTCTAACAGGAAGTCAGATCACAGCAGCAAAAAAAAAATAATGGAGATTTGGAGGAGGTTGAGAGCAATAGAAGGTATTTTTATGAATTAAGGATACATCCTTGAATAGAATATTTTTGTTAAACCATTTTAACCACTTGCCGACCAGCCACCGTCATTATACTGTGGCAGGTCGGCACGATCCTGCAAGCCGTCGTAGATATATACGTCGGCTCCTTTAAGCGGGATGGCAGGCACGCACGCTCCGCTGCACTGTAGGGGTGCCAATGTTTGTGACCGGTGGTCATGCTGACCACCGACCACGAGCGATCGCAGGCACAAGAGGCAGGACAAGGATGTGTGTGTGTAAACACACAAATCCCTGTTCTGTTCTCAGAGGAGATGCAGATCGTGAGTTCCTAATAGCTAGGAACCACAATCTGTCATCTTCTATAGTCAGTCCCCTCCCCCCCTACAGTTAGAACACACAGTCAGGGAACACAGTTAACCCCTTGATCCCCCACCTAGTGTTAACCCTTTCCCTGCCAGTGACATTTATACAGTAATCAGTGCATTTTTATAGCACTGATCGCTGTATAATTGTCAATCGTCCCAAAAGTGTCCGATGTGTCCGCCATAATGTCGCAGTCATGATAAAAATCGCAGATCGCCGCCATTACTAGTAAAAAATAATAATAATAATAAATAATAAATTAATATATATATAATAAAAATGCCATAAATCTATCCCATACTTTGTAGACGCTATAACTTTTGCGCAAACCAATCAATATATGCTTATTAGGATTTCTATTACCAAAAATATGTAGAAGAATACATATCGACCTAAACTTTTTTTTTTTACTTGGGGATATTTATTATAGCAAAAAGTACAAAATATTGTGTTTTTTCAAAATTGTCGCTCTTTTTTTGTTTATAGCGCAAAAAATAAAAACTGCTGAGATAATCAAATACCACCAAAAGAAAGCTCATTTTGTGGGAAAAAAGGACGTCAATTTTGTTTGGGTACATCGTCGCACGACCGCGTAATTGTCAGTTAAAGTGACGCAGTGCTGTATTGCAAAAAGTGCTGGTCACTGAGCAGCCAAATCTTCCGGGGCTGAAGTGGTAATGAGAGTCGCCACCATATTTGCAATGACCCACATCTAAATTTTGATTTCCCATAAAGTTTTTTAAATATTTTACTTTAGGATTTCTATTACGGTAAATCAGAAAATCCACCTAAAAATGCTTTTTATAGACAGATATTAATCATACAGTGAGCTGCAAATTCTGTCTATGAAAGTTAGCCTGTATGCTGAAGTCAAAAAATCTATTGATGTTATATTCATTTTAATTTGATGAAATGTTCTGTTGATTAATTTGAGCTAGATTGAACATTGCTTTCACAGTGCCCATGGGCACTACTGAAGCAACTTGTCAGTAATCCAATACTCCCACCATCTTCCTCCCTTTCTAAGAACTACAGCAGTTTCCTGCACACAATTCTTCCAGGAGGTTACAGTTAGTCTATCAGGGTTGCTGTGAATAATTTATCTTGGAATGATCAAAGTTATGCATAATTTGAATAGGATTGCCTATTATTATATATGAATTGCTTTCTTCTCAGATGGGTGTAATTCAGAATTTGGAACTTCCTGCCCTTTCTATCTTCTCATTGAGGTCACGGAAGCTTCAGAAGACCTATCAGCATCTAATGGAGTTGCAAGGTACATAGAATAAAATTAGAGGCACTATTTAAATAGGCTGTATGTCCTGTTTCTTCAATGGCATTTTTATTACTTTGTCACAAACATTTTCAATATGAGAAAAAGGAAGGTGGGACTTTAAATGAAGCTATTGATTTGTGGGGGTGAGATCAGGGGCGGGCTGGGCCGGGGGGCAGAGATGCAATTGCCCCCTAGGCTGCTCTCATATGCTCTATAAAGTCACCAACTCAGAACCGCACATGCGCAGTTTTTGAGCTGGCCGAGTGTGGCATCTCCATCCAGTACTGTGAGCCAGTGATGTCTCAGGGCTGACAGTCTGTGTTACAGAGCACAGCACAGCCCCGCCAGGCTCCTCCCTCCTCCACACGAATGGCTGGCAGAGGCTGGACCTGCTCTCTCTTTCCCCGCCCACACTCCGGGCAGCCTGTGTGCTGTCTGTGAAGAGGATGTGTGGGCGGGAAAGTTAAATCTGAGCAGTCGGCTCAAATACAGCGAGTCTCCTGGAAGGCTGGGACCGTCTCTCCTCCTCCCTTCCTCTCACTGCAGCTAAAGAGTTTTTTTTCCTAGCAGCCACAATACCTTGCCCTCCTAGGTGTTATGATGTGGGCTCACACTGGCATGCTGCGGGTTGTCTGCAGTGCTGTGTACTGGCAGTCTTCCTGCATGTTGCCCCTGGTCCCATAGAGGTTGCACATTTTTACTGCATGTTCTGAAAGTGCACAAAACGTCCTGCATGCTGCATCTTTGGTGCACTTCCAGAAAATGCAGCAAAAACGTGCAAAATAAAAGAAGTCTGAGGGACTGTGGCTATAGAAACCCGCCAGTACACCAGTGTGAGCCCAAAGGTTTGTATTCACTTGCAGCACTACCACTCCTCTGAAAAGTGACAGACAGAGGAGGTGATATCACATTTCCTCCCTGCCTGTTTTAACCCCCTAAATGCCAGTCCCTGCAGGTAATGGCACAGTTCACTTTGAACTCCACCTTATATCCATTACTCTCTGTAGGTATTCGATGTGCTCTCACTTTATTGTTTGCACATCTAATACATAATGAGAGTTCTGGAAATAAGGTGGAGTTCGAAGTGAGTTTCTACACCTAAGTGGAGCACCCCTTTCAGAGGATTTGAGGATATTATTAAACCCAGAGACTGGTGAGCAGAATTTCGATCTATCTATGTACAGACTGGTTGTACAGAATTCAATCTATCAACTGACTTCAGTACAGCCAGCGTGTCTTTTTTTTTTTTTTTTGGTGATCACTGCTGGCTGCTATAGCTGCCAGCAGTGATCACTGTAGTCTGATGGCTGGGAAACTTTCACCCCCACAGAGAGTGACCGCTTCGCACTGCCCCCACAGAGAGTGACTCCTTCGCACTGCAGGCAATGTGGAGCACTCTCTTTCTCTCTCTCTGTGCAGGCAGTGTCAAGCGGTCTCTCTCTCTCTCTGTGCAGGCAGTGTCAAGCGGTCTCTCTCTCTCTCTATGCAGGCAGTGTCAAGCGGTCTCTCTCTCTCTGTGCAGGCAGTGTCAAGTGGTCTCTCTCTCTCTCTGCAGGCAGTGTCAAGCGGTCTCTCTCTCTCTCTGTGCAGGTTAGTGTCAAGTGGTCTCTCTCTCTCTGTGCAGGCAGTGTCAAGCGGTCTCTCTCTCTGTGCAGGCAGTGTCAAGCGGTCTCTCTCTATGCAGGCAGTGTCAAGCGGTCTCTCTCTCTCTGTGCAGGCAGTGTCAAGTGGTCTCTCTCTCTCTCTGTGCAGGCAGTGTCAAGCGGTCTCTCTCTGTGCAGGCAGTGTCAAGTGGTCTCTCTCTCTCTGTGCAGGCAGTGTCAAGTGGTCTCTCTCTCTCTGTGCAGGCAGTGTCAAGCGGTCTCTCTCTGTGCAGGCAGTGTCAAGTGGTCTCTCTCTCTCTGTGCAGGCAGTGTCAAGTGGTCTCTCTCTCTCTGTGCAGGCAGTGTCAAGCGGTCTCTCTCTGTGCAGGCAGTGTCAAGTGGTCTCTCTCTCTCTGTGCAGGCAGTGTCAAGTGGTCTCTCTCTCTCTGTGCAGGCAGTGTCAAGTGGTCTCTCTCTCTCTGTGCATGCAGTGTCAAGCGGTCTCTCTCTGTGCAGGCAGTGTCAAGTGGTCTCTCTCTCTCTGTGCAGGCAGTGTCAAGTGGTCTCTCTCTCTCTGTGCAGGCAGTGTCAAGTGGTCTCTCTCTCTCTGTGCAGGCAGTGTCAAGCGGTCTCTCTCTCTGTGCAGGCAGTGTCAAGCGGTCTCGCTCTCTGTGCAGGCAGTGTCAAGCAGTCTCTCTCTCTCTGTGCAGGCAGTGTCAAGCGGTCTTTCTCTCTCTCTGTGCAGGCAGTGTCAAGCGGTCTCTCTCTCTCTCTATGCAGGCAGTGTCAAGCGGTCTCTCTCTCTCTGTGCAGGCAGTGTCAAGTGGTCTCTCTCTCTCTCTGCAGGCAGTGTCAAGCGGTCTCTCTCTCTCTCTGTGCAGGTTAGTGTCAAGCGGTCTCTCTCTCTCTGTGCAGGCAGTGTCAAGCGGTCTCTCTCTCTGTGCAGGCAGTGTCAAGCGGTCTCTCTCTATGCAGGCAGTGTCAAGCGGTCTCTCTCTATGCAGGCAGTGTCAAGCGGTCTCTCTCTCTCTCTGTGCAGGCAGTGTCAAGTGGTCTCTCTTTCTCTCTGTGCAGGCAGTGTCAAGCGGTCTCTCTCTGTGCAGGCAGTGTCAAGTGGTCTCTCTCTCTCTGTGCAGGCAGTGTCAAGCGGTCTCTCTCTGTGCAGGCAGTGTCAAGTGGTCTCTCTCTCTCTCTGTGCAGGCAGTGTCAAGTGGTCTCTCTCTCTGTGCAGGCAGTGTCAAGCGGTCTCTCTCTCTGTGCAGGCAGTGTCAAGCGGTCTCGCTCTCTGTGCAGGCAGTGTCAAGCAGTCTCTCTCTCTCTGTGCAGGCAGTGTCAAGCGGTCTCTCTCTCTCTCTCTCTCTCTCTCTCTGTGCAGGCAATGTCAAATGGTCTCTCTCTCTCTGGGGCAATATGGAGCAGTCTCTCTCTCTGTGCGGGGAATGTGGTGTAGATGGATTGTGAGCTGATTCGGTGGTTCAGTGAACCACTTGACTGGACTTGTCCCCCAGGCCTAAGGCTGCCAGCCCTCCCCTGGGTGAGATAATTAAAAAATATATTTAATTGGCATATTGAGTCTGACAATACATAACAATGATGCACATAGTAGAAAAGGTTTGAACCAAATGAAAAGCCGATGAACTGAAAAAACTTTTTTTGCATTGATACATGTCTCCTGGGGCAGGACCCGGTTCCCCAAACACTTTTTATGACAATAACTTGCATATAAGCCTTTAAAATGAACACTTTTGATTTTTCATGTTAATGTCCCATAGACTTTAATAGTGTTCTGGTGACTTTCGAGTTTGCCCTGAACACCACATATTGTTCGGTGTTCTGCAGAACACCTGAACAACCAAAGTTCGGCCCGAACTTATGCTCAGGCCGAACCGTTCGGCCATCCCTACTCACAATTGCTAATGCATGGAAGAGGCAATTTACCCATTTCTCAGAAGATGAATCTCGCCTAGATGGCATTTTTATTAATGAACGACTGACTTGTATTCTTACCAACACCTGTGCCAAATTTCTCATAATTTGGATCCCAAAGCTCACATACTGACACCCAATGGTTTCCTTGGCGAGCCACATAGGAAGCCTTTTATTGGACCGGACACCCTCTGCGTCCCTTTTGCCCCTCCTCTGCCCCCAGTTCCTTTCTTTCTTTCTTTCTTTCTTTCTTTCTTTCTTTCTTTCTTTCTTTCTTTCTTTCTTTCTTTCTTTCTTTCTTTCTTTCTTTCTTTCTTTCTTTCTTTCTTTCTTTCTTTCTTTCTTTCTTTTTGTATTACTTTTGATATGATTGATATTTTGTTGACATGCTGGTAGCTCAGCTTTGGGCATCTACCTGTACAATTTATTTGTACTTGTACCTCTCTCTGTATGATAAAATAAAACATATTGAAAAAAATAATAATTACTGATCATTAGGGCAAGGAAAAAAAGGTCCTCAGTAATGATCAGTAAATAGATCCATTTGTTGAAAACAATGCAGCTGCATTCAGATATGTAAATAAAAAACAGTTGGAAATACATTTTTTTAACCACCTCAATACAGGGCACTTAAACCCCCTTCCTGCCCAGACCAATTTTCAGCTTTCGGTGCTCTCACACTTTGAATGACTATTACTCAGTCATGCAACACTGTACCCAAATGAAATTTGTGTCCTTTTTTTCACACAAATAGAGCTTTCTTTTGGTGGTATTTAATCACTAATGGGTTTTTTATTTTTTGTGCTATAAATAAAAAAAGACCGTAAATTTTGTGAAAAATTGCCTTTTTCTTTGTTTTTGTCATAAAATTTAGCAAATTAGTAATTTTTCTTCATAAATTTTGGCCACAATTTATACTGCTATATATCTTTGGTAAAAATAACCCAAATTAGTGTATATTATTTGGTCTTTGTGAAAGTTATAGAGTCTACAAACTATGGTGCCAATCACTGAAAATTGAAAACATCTGATCAGGCCTTCAGTACATCAGGTGAATCTCATTTCTTGAGGTACTAACAAGTCAGAAAAGTACAAATACCCCCCAAATGACCCCTTTTTAGAAAGTAGACATTCCAAGGTATTAAGTAAGTAGCATGGTGAGTTTTTTTAAGGTGTAATTTTTTCCCACAATTCTTTGCAAAAGGAAGATTTTTTTTTTTTTCAAAATTTTCATATTAACTGGTTATTTCTCTCACAGAGCATATGCATACAACAAATTACACCCCAAAATACATTCTGCTACTCTTACCGAGTATGGGGATACCACATGTGTGGGACTTTTACACAGCCTGGCCACATACAAAGGCCCAACATTGAAGTCACACCATCAGGCTATCTACGAGCATAAATTGCACATCTCATTTCTCAACCACCTATTACAATTTTGAAGGCCCTGGAGCACCAGGACAAAGGAATTGCCCACAAAATGACCCCATTTTGGAAAGCAAACACCCCAATGTATAATCTATGAGGCATAATGAGTCTTTTGAACGGTTATTTTTTTACCAGATGTTTTTGGAAAATGTGGAAAAAAAATGAAAACGCATTTTTTTTACACAAAGTTGTCCATTTATAAGATATTTCCAACACATAGCAAATACATAGCAAAAATGACACCCCAAAATACATTCTGCTACTCCTCCTGAGTTTGGCGATACCACATGTGTGGGACTTTTACACAGCCTGGCCACATACAAAGGCCCAACATTGAAGTCGCACCATCAGGTGATCTACGAGCATAAATTGCACATCTCATTTCTCAACCACCTATTACACTTTTGAAGGCCCTGGAGCACCAGGACAAAGGAATTGCCCACAAAATGATCCCATTTTGGAAAGCAAACACCCCAATGTATAATCTATGAGGCATAATGAGTCTTTTGAACGGTTATTTTTTTACCAGATGTTTTTGGAAAATGTGGATAAAAAATGAAAACGCATTTTTTTTACACAAAGTTGTCCATTTATAAGATATTTCCAACACATAGCAAATACATAGCAAAAATGACACCCCAAAATACATTCTGCTACTCCTCCTGAGTATGGCAATACCACATGTGTGGGACTTTTACACAGCCTGGCCACATACAAAGGCCCAACATTGAAGTCGCACCATCAGGCGATCTACGAGCATAAATTGCACATCTCATTTCTCAACCACCTATTACACTTTTGAAGGCCCTGGAGCACCAGGACAAAGGAATTGCCCACAAAATGACCCCATTTTGGAAAGCAAATACCCCAATGTATAATCTATGAGGCATAATGAGTCTTTTGAACGGTTATTTTTTTACCAGATGTTTTTGGAAAATGTGGAAAAAAAATGAAAACGCATTTTTTTTACACAAAGTTGTCCATTTATAAGATATTTCCAACACATAGCAAATACATAGCAAAAATGACACCCCAAAATACATTCTGCTACTCCTCCTGAGTATGGCGATACCACATGTGTGGGACTTTTACACAGCCTGGCCACATACAAAGGCCCAACATTGAAGTCGCACCATCAGGCGATCTACGAGCATAAATTGCACATCTCATTTCTCAACCACCTATTACACTTTTGAAGGCCCTGGAGCACCAGGACAAAGGAATTGCCCACAAAATGACCCCATTTTGGAAAGCAAACACCCCAATGTATATTCTATGAGGCATAATGAGTCTTTTGAACGGTTATTTTTTTACCAGATGTTTTTGGAAAATGTGGAAAAAAAATGAAAACGCATTTTTTTTACACAAAGTTGTCCATTTATAAGATATTTCCAACACATAGCAAATACATAGCAAAAATGACACCCCAAAATACATTCTGCTACTCCTCCTGAGCATGGCGATACCACATGTGTGGGACTTTTACACAGCCTGGCCACATACAAAGGCCCAACATTGAAGTCGCACCATCAG
Organism: Aquarana catesbeiana; assembly: GCF_042186555.1. Lineage (NCBI taxonomy): Eukaryota > Metazoa > Chordata > Amphibia > Anura > Ranidae > Aquarana > Aquarana catesbeiana. The sequence goes on from NC_133328.1 coordinate 221,797,735, forward strand.
GCGATCTACGAGCATAAATTGCACATCTCATTTCTCAACCACCTATTACACTTTTGAAGGCCCTGGAGCACCAGGACAAAGGAATTGCCCACAAAATGACCCCATTTTGGAAAGCAAACACCCCAATGTATAATCTATGAGGCATAATGAGTCTTTTGAATGGTTATTTTTTTACCAGATGTTTTTGGAAAATGTGGGAAAAAAATGAAAACGCATTTTTTTTACACAAAGTTGTCCATTTATAAGATATTTCCAACACATAGCAAATACATAGCAAAAATGACACCCCAAAATACATTCTGCTACTCCTCCTGAGTATGGCGATACCACATGTGCGGGACTTTTACACAGCCTGGTCACATACAAAGGCCCAACATTGAAGTCGCACCATCAGGCGATCTACGAGCATAAATTGCACATCTCATTTCTCAACCACCTATTACACTTTTGAAGGCCCTGGAGCACCAGGACAAAGGAATTGCCCACAAAATGACCCCATTTTGGAAAGCAAACACCCCAATGTATAATCTATGAGGCATAATGAGTCTTTTGAATGGTTATTTTTTTACCAGATGTTTTTGGAAAATGTGGAAAAAAAATGAAAACGCATTTTTTTTACACAAAGTTGTCCATTTATAAGATATTTCCAACACATAGCAAATACATAGCAAAAATGACACCCCAAAATACATTCTGCTACTCCTCCTGAGTATGGCGATACCACATGTGCGGGACTTTTACACAGCCTGGCCACATACAAAGGCCCAACATTGAAGTAGCACCATCAGGTGATCTACGAGCATAAATTGCACATCTCATTTCTCAACCACCTATTACACTTTTGAAGGCCCTGGAGCACCAGGACAAAGGAATTGCCCACAAAATGACCCCATTTTGGAAAGCAAACACCCCAATGTATAATCTATGAGGCATAATGAGTCTTTTGAACGGTTATTTTTTTTCCAGATGTTTTTGGAAAATGTGGAAAAAAAATGAAAACGCATTTTTTTTACACAAAGTTGTCCATTTATAAGATATTTCCAACACATAGCAAATACATAGCAAAAATGACACCCCAAAATACATTCTGCTACTCCTCCTGAGTATGGCGATACCACATGTGTGGGACTTTTACACAGCCCGGCCACATACAAAGGCCCAACATTGAAGTAGCACCATCAGGCGATCTACGAGCATAAATTGCACATCTCATTTCTCAACCACCTATTACACTTTTGAAGGCCCTGGAGCACCAGGACAAAGGAATTGCCAACAAAATGACCCCATTTTGGAAAGCAAACACCCCAATGTATAATCTATGAGGCATAATGAGTCTTTTGAACGGTTATTTTTTTTCCAGAAGTTTTTGGAAAATGTGGAAAAAAAATAAAAACGCATTTTTTTTACACAAAGTTGTCCATTTATAAGATATTTCCAACACATAGCAAAAATGACACCCCAAAATACATTCTGCTAATCCCCCTGAGTATGGGGATACCACATGTGTGAGACTTTTACACAGCTTGGCCACATACAGTGGCCCAACATCCAAGTAGCACCATCAGGCGTTCTAGGAGCATACATTACATAGATAATTTCCTGGCAACCTATCATTTTTGAAGGCCCTTCATATTTCTAACACATAGCATGTACATACCAAGAATTACAATCCAAAATAAATTCTATTGCGGAAAGGATAAAAAAAAAACTATTACCTGTGCTTTTAGTAGTGTCCACAGAAGAGAGCACTGGTCCAGGCAGCAGTCAGGGATGTGCTTAGTGACAGCAATAACTATCCAGGCAGCAGGCAGGAATATTGTCTATAGTCGGCACAGCACAGTCCATAGGAATTGTCCAGGCAGAGACAGCCAGCACAGCCATAATATTGGTCCTGGTACACTGTTATCTGCAGACACACATTATTGTACCGCTCTCCAGCCCTTCATAAACATACTGCCTCTTGCTACAGCAAATTATTTGCATAGTCCAGGTAGCAGGCAGATGTGTGGTCCGTTCATGCGGCAGGCAAAGGCATGATGGCAGTAAGTCAGCAGAAGGCTGAGGGCCGCAATCGGGTAAGACCTGTGCACAGGGGTAGAGGCTTCGACCCACCCAAATCTCTATGAAGCCTCCGGACTCCAGACCCTAATCCGGAAATTACAAAACCGGGAGAAAACAAAAAAAATTGTTATCTCCATCCGGAAAAACTATTCTGGAGCCCCTCACATATGTGAGACCCCTGTGTACTATAGTAGCAGGGCAACAGATCAGTCCAAGTGGTAGGCAAAAGCATAGTCCATAAAACAAGCCAGGGTCAGTTAACGTGCAAGCAGTCCAAGCGGTAGGCAGAAGAGTAGTCACAAAACAGGCCAGGGTCAGTTCACGAGCAAGCAGTCCAAACGGTGGGCAGAGGCATAGTCAAAACAGGCCAGGGTCAGTTCATGTGGAAGCAGTCCAAACGGTAGGCAGAGGCATAGTCAAAAAGCAGGCCAGGGTCAGTTCACATTGAAGGCAGTGGCATGGTTATTTTGGGGAAGCATGGAAAATGATCAGCGAAAATGGGGAAAATATGGGCTAATAACTTGGGGATGTATGATACAGTTCGAAGCATTCACCAATGCAAAGGCCAGGTTGGGAGGGACACTGGGGACAATGGTAGCTTGTATCTTTTCGAAAACCTCTTCTGCTGCACACACGACATTTTTTTTGCCGTCTTCGGCCTGCTTCCGATGGTGGAATGTTGTACAGGAAGTGGCGTTCATGAAGTCGGCTAACAGCATCAGAACGAGGTAATTCTGGGAGGGGTCTTTGTGGATAGATGAGGGACGTGACTACTTCTTCTATGAATTTTAGGAAGGAGGCGGGGCTTTCTGTGGATTTTGTGTAGATTATGTAGGAATTGTAAATGGCCAAATGGATTAGATATATTGCTACCTTCTTATACCAGAATCGGGACCTCCTTATTGACAAATAGGGCTGAATCATTTGGTCATTGAAATCCACCCCCCCCATGTAGAGATTATAGTCTTGGACACATGTTGGTTTTTCAATGGGACCTCGTCTTCGCTGAACTACAACTGCAGTGTCATCATGAATGGTGGACATCATGTGCACGTTCCTGTTATCCTTCCACCTCAAGGCCAGCACTTCATTACATCTCAGTGTTGCTCTTTCCCCCTTTTTCAGCCTTTTGTTCACAATGGATTGTGGGAAGCCCTTCCTATTTTTTCTTGAAGTTCCGCAGGCCAGGGTTTTTTCAATATATAGGTGTCTGAAAAGGGGCAGGCTGGTATAAAAGTTGTCCAGGTATATATGATAGCCTTTTTTAGAAGTGGGTAAGCCAGGTCCCATACAATTTTTCCAGTTGTGCCCATGTAGACCGGGCACTCAGGGGGCTGGAGCTGGGAATCTCTTCCCTCATATATGCGGAATGCATATAGATATCCCGTGGCTCTCTCACACAGCTTGTAAAATTTGACTCCATATTTGGCCTTTTTGCTAGGAATATACTGTTTTATTCCTAGCCGGCCTGAAAATGGTACCAGGGACTCATCCACACATATATTCTTCTCGGGGACATAAAGTTCTGCAAATCGTTGGGAAAATGAATTTATTAGTGGGCGAATCTTGTACAGCTTATCTGAATTTGGATGATTGCGGGGAGGGCACTGGGTGTTGTCGTTAAAATGAAAGAATCTCATAATCATCTCATATCGGGACCTGGACATAGCGGCAGAATACATGGGCATATGGTGGATGGGGTGGGTGGATCAATAGGTATGTCCTTCATTTTTTTTTGTAAGCCCCATATTTAGGGTGAGGCCCAAAAACAATTTGAACTCCTCCAAATTCAAATCTCTCCACTCAAACGGACGGGCATAAGATGATTGGGGGTTGCTGGCAATATACTGCTGGGCATACAAATTTGTCTGGTCCACAATGAACTGCAGCAAAGTGTCAGGCAAAAACAGGTGAAAAAAATTGATCTCTGTAAAATTTTGGGTGTTGGCTCTTGGGGGACGTGACACTCCAGTAGTTGGGGGAGTTGAATTTCCTGTGCTGGAACTCAGGTGTGATGTGGCAGCACTGGTACTGGGCATTTGTGCGAGGGGCCTATCTCTGGTAGCAGCACTGGTACTGGGCATTTGTGTGCGGGGCCCATCTCTGGTGGCAGCACTGGTACTGGGCCTTTGTTCCTGGGGCCTATTGCTGGCGGCTGCACTGGTACTGGGCCTTTCTTCCTGGGGCCTATTGCTGGCGGCAGCACTGGTACTGGGCCTTTCTTCCTGGGGCCTATTTCTGGCGGCAGAGCTGGTACTGGGAATATAATCCCGGTTGCTGGCGGCTTCCTGGGTTCCAGAGTGTCGTGCCATTTTAGGAGGGACCCATTCTTCATCCGAACCATTGCTACTCTCGATCGGCTCAAATGCCGAACTTGTTTCGGAATCAGAATGGGACTCTGATGAGAGCTCCCCGGTGCTCTCATCAGTCATAGAGAGGATCTGGAACGCCTCCTCACTTGTATATCCTCTTTTGGACATGGCTGTGTGGCGGGTAGCTGTGCGACAGGTGACAGATGGGTGGCAGGTGACGGTCACTGATGGGCTGTGCGATGGGTGGCAGGTGACGTTCACTGAGAGGTGATGGTGTGATGGGCGATGGTCACAGATAGTTGACAGGCGACGGTCACTGATGGGTGACAGGTGCACCGCTGATGGTCACTGATGGGTGACAGGGTACAGTCACTGATGGGTGACGGGTGAGAGGGCACGGTCACTGATGGGTGACAGGCCACGGACGGTGACAGGTGATAGTCACAGATTGTTGACAGGCGACGTCACTGATGGGTGACGGGTGCACCGCTGATGGTCACTGGTGGGTGACGGGTGACAGGGCACGGTCACTGGTGGGTGACGGGTGACAGGGCAGGTCACTGATGGGTGACGGGTGACAGGACAGGTCACTGATGGGTGACGGGTGACAGGGCAGGTCACTGATGGGTGACGGGTGACAGGGCACGGTCACTGGTGGGTGACAGGGCACCGCTGATGGTCACTAATGGCAGTCTCTATGTGACAGGTAAACTTTATATGGGGTGACTGTTGGGTGACAGATGACAATTGGGGGGGGGCGATGGGACAGAAGTGGTGTTGGTGCAGACACTACAAATACAAAGATCTGTAACTCACTGCTCCTGGCTCTTCTCTCCTGGAAACGGTGTGTGAGGAGAGAAGGGCTAGTAACAGCTAGTGACAGCTCTTTGTTTACACTTAGTGATCGGCTGTGAATGGATCACAGCCGATCACATGGTACACAGTACTAGCCAATGGCTGTAAACTATCGTCGGTGACGAGCAGTGTTCCCGGGGAACACGCCGCCACCGACGTGCACGCGCAGCGCGCTCACGATCGCGCGCATGCGCCGTGCAATGCGGGATGTACCATTAGTGATCGGCCGTGACTTCATCACGGCCGATCACGTGGTAAACAGCCATGCGCAGTGGCTGTTCACCCCTGTCGGTGACGAGCGGTGTCTCGGTGACACGCCGCCACTGACAGTACAGGGCTGCGCGCTCACGATCGCGCGCATGCCCTGTTTAAACGGCGGATGTCATATGACGTCCGCTCAGAACAATAGGCTTACCGTCCAGCCGTCATATGACGGTGGGCAGTAGGCTAGCGGTTAATGGCTATGTGAATGGGGCCTAAGTAGGTCAGACTTAAAACTAGAGTAGACATTTTGCCAGCTGAAATTTATCAATAATCAAATTTATGAAGAGTGGTAAAGGCCAGGGGTATAGCAGAACCACCTCTGGGCTATTATCCCTGGTGATTTTAATTCAGCAATCATACCTTAGTAAATATTCCTCTGCTTTCGATTTAAAAGTTGGCGTTTTCCACCTACATAGTTACATAGTTAGTCTGGTTGAAAAAAAGTCCATCTAGTTAAATGAATAAAAGGGAAAAAAAGAAATCGTTAAGGGAAAAAAAAAAGAATAAATTATACAATCCTATACCCACAGTTGATCCAGAGAAAGGCAAAAAAAAATCAAAGCATTAACCAATTTGTTCCAGCAGGGGAAAAAATTCCTTCCTGATCCCCTGAGAGGCAATTGGATATTCCCTGGATTAACTTTACCTATAAATGTTAGTATCCAGTTATAAAAGCAATCTACGGGGCTGGCCAGAACCAGCTCTTGAGGGAGTCTATTCCACATTTTTACAGCTCTAACAATAAAAAACCCTTTCCGTATTTGGAGATTAAATCTATTTTCCTCCAGACGTAAAGAGTGTCCGCTTGTCCTCTGTGATGACCTTAAAGAGAATAACTCAACACCAAGTTCACTATATGTTTATGTCTTTATACATGTTGATCATATCCCCTCCTCTAATCTTTCCTCATAGCTGAGCTCCTCCATGCCTCTTATCAGTTTGTTGCTCTTCTCTGCACTTTCTCCAGTTCCCCAATATCCTTTTTTGTGAACTGGTGCCCAAAACTGAACTAGTTGATATATATAAGTTAACTGCTATGGCTATAAACTGTATTAATTAATGACTTGGATTTTTTATCTGATATTTGTTCTCTAGAAGGAGGACTAAAGGGATCTTTAACATTTTTTATGGAAATTATAGATAGCAATCTAGTGATTTAGGACCAGAGTGCAGAAAAAAAAAAAAGACACCGCATTGCCACAATATATGGGCTAAGAAGCTCACTTCTGTTTATCCTCAAATGCATGCCAAACCGACTTAAGGGTCATTTTTTTATTTTCTCTGAAATAATATACTGTAGTGTAGGTCCTAGGCAAGAGCCATAAGTATGACTCTATTAGTGTTGCTTGAAGTCTTCCTTTGCTGAGGGTTGTACAGCACTAGCGTCAACTATCTCAAGCAAGAAAAAAATTAAGTTTCTTGTAAACTAGTAGTTGATTAAAACGATAGAATAAGTCTGATATGATACCACCACTGAGTTGCACTTGGAGAAAGGTATTCAAATTCTTTAGAGAGCCAACCACAAATACATAGATGAATACATATAGGGCACTTTTTTCCTGCCAAACACTTTGTATTTCTGTCTATCCAATGCACAGCTCTGTCCGACGGGGAGGATGCCTGATTTTTCTCTGTTGCAGTTCAGTAACACTAATGCCCTATACACACGACCGGTTTTGCCATGGGAATAAACTCCGAAGGTTTCTTCTGATGGAACTGGGACGGAATTCCATTCAATCGGTCTTGCCTACACACGGTCAAACCAAAGTCCGACCGTCAAGAACGCTGTGACGTACAACAGGTACGACGGGACTAAAAAAAAGAAGTTCAATAGCCAGTAGCCAATAGCTTCCGTCTAGTACTTGCTTCAGAACATGCGTCGTTTTTGGTCCGTCGGAACAGCATACAGGCGAGTGATTTTCCCGATAGGAATTGGTTCCGTCGGAAATATTTAGAACATGTTCTATTTCTAGGTCTGTCAGAATTTTCTAAAAAAAAAAGTCTGATGAGGCATACACATGACCGGAATATACGATGAAAAAAAACCGTTGGACTTTTTCTGTCAGACATTCCGCTCGTGTGTACGTGGCATTACAGGTCTAGTCCCTGACCCACTTGACTGGAGAGTGAAAAGAAAATCTGCAGCTCATATCTCTGTTGTTTTGTTCTCTCCTTCTATCAACATACACCGTGTCAAAAGGTGTATTGGTTCATTGTGCTGTATTGTATTGGTTCATTGTGCTGCTTTTGTCTCCCTGATTCAAAATATACATTTAAGGATGTATTAATGAATGCATAGCTGTGTTAAAGTGGTTGTAAACCCTGCTTGGTAATTTTTATCTACAATTAAGGCTATAATAAGGCTTACCGATAGGTAAAATGATTATCTCCTAAATGTGCATGGATTAGGGGATATTCACCCTGCATGCAGCCAGTGACATCATTGACCCATGCACTCTGAAGGTCTGGCATACCTTGCCAGAACTTCGGCGCTTCGTGCCAGAACCGAGAGCTCCCGCGTGCGAGTGACGTCATCACGGCTCCGGTCTCCAGGGGAAAGAGGGGGAACGTGTCAGCCCTTTCAACGTCTCAGCGGAGGATCCAGTGGAACCACTGCAAAAATCAAAAACATATTTTCCGTTTCTTAAGAGGAAGCAAATTGTCTGCCCTTTAATGGGGAAATTAGAGAAATTAGAGAAGAAGAATGGAACAAGATGGATAAAAAGTTTTCCCTGACCAACTAAAGCATTTTTTTCCAATCTGGGCCATCAGATGGCAAGACCCATGGGTTCTGTCCATAATTCAATACGGTCACTTTTGGACATTTTCTCGTCGGCCCCCTAAGTTATCCTTCAAGAAAACAGAAACACCAGCCTCCCCGCAAAAAGCCAGTTTATGACGTCACTTCAACTATAAGGGGGACCGATGACTGTTCCCTCATTGGAAGGATTCACAGATTTTTATTCCACCGTGCAGAAAAAGACGGGCGGTTTGAGGCTAGTGATCTAAAGATGCTCAACCAGTACATCCACTTCGAGAGCTTCAAGATGATTCTTTGGCATGAGGTGCTATGTTGAACTTCCAGTGACCAGTATGAGAGAGTGAAAGCGACAACACCAAATTTAACACACCTGCTCCCCATTCACACCTTAGACCTTGTAACACTAACAAGTCACATGACACCAGGGAGGGAAAATGTCTAATTGGGCCCAATTTGGACATTCTCACTTAGGGGTGTACTCACTTTTGTTGCCAGCGGTTTAGACATTAATGGCTGTGTGTTGAGTTATTTTGAGGAGACAGCAAATTTACACTGTTATACAAGGTGTACACTCACTATTTTACATTGTAGCAAAGTATAATTTCTTCAGTGTTGTCACATGAAAAGATATAATAAAATTTTTTTTTCAAAAATGTGAGGGGTGTACTCACTTTTGTGAGATACTGTATATACATTTATATCTATATACATATACATACATACATACACATATGCCAAAATCAATTTCAAATGGTCAAATTACTATATTGATAATTGGCATATCTCGTATCTATTTAAAGTTACCAAATTCATCCTATGCACCAAATATAGAAGTCGATCAATAAAATATAGCATTCACCCTGAAACATCCAATATATGCACAATGCATGATGATCAATAAGTAAACAAACATCATTCCCTACATATGTCCATATTTAACTTTTGATCTTTAAACAAGAATATTTTTGAAAGATGTATGTGTCTATATCCATGCAATATATTTATATTTAAATTTAACCCCTATCTTGCTAATTGGGCACTAATGGCATAGACAATTATTTAGAAATATCTATTCGGGAACTTATACATACACTATCTCACAAAAGTGAGTACACCCCTTACCTTTTTGTAAATATGTTATTATATCTTTTCATGTGACAACACTGAAGAAATTACACTTTGCTACAATGTAAAGTAGTGATTGTACAGCTTGTATAACAGTGTACATTTGCTGTCCCCTCAAAATAACTCAACACACAGCCATTAATGTCTAAACTGCTGGCAATAAAAGTGAGTACACCCCTAAGTGAAAATGTCCAAATTGGGCCCAAAGTGTCAATATTATGTGTGGCCACCAATATTTCCCAGCACTGCCTTAACCCTCTCAGCCATGGAGTTAACCAGAGCTTCATAGGTTGCCACTGGAGTCCTCTTCCACTCCACCATGACAACATCACGGAGCTGGTAGAAGTTAGAGACCTTGCGCTCCTCCACCTTCCATTTGAGGATGCCCCACAGATGCTCAATAGGGTTTAGCTCTGGAGACATGCTTGGCCAGTCCATCACCTTTACCCTCAGCTTCTTTAGCAAGGCAGTGGTCGTCTTGGAGGTGTGTTTGGGGTCGTTATGTTGGAATACTGCCCTGCGGCCCAGTCTCCGAAGGGAGGAATCATGCTCTGCTTCAGTATGTCACAGTACATGTTGGCATCTTTAGAAGAGGTTTCCTTCTGGGACGACAGCCATTCAGACCAGTTTGATGCAGTGTGCAACGTATGGTCTGAGCACTGACAGGCTAACCCCCCCAGCCCTTCAACCTCTGCAGCAATGCTGGCAGCACTCATACGTCTATTTCCCAAAGACAACTGCTGCATATGACGCTGACCACGTGCACTCAACTTCTTTGGTTGACCATGGTGAGGCCTGTTCTGAGTGGAACCTGTCCTGTTAAACCACTGTATGGTCTTGGCCACCGTGCTGCAGCTCAGTTTCAGGGTCTTGGCAATCTTTTTATAGCCTAGGCCATCTTTATGTAGAGCAACAATTCTTTTTTTCAGATCATTAGAGAGTTCTTTGCCATGAGGTGGCATGTTGAACTTCCAGTGACCAGTATGAGATAGTGAAAGCGATAACACCACATTTCATACTTTGTTTAAATCCAGAGATCCCGGTTCTCACTGTGTTATGAGCAATCGCGGGAGCCCGGCGGTCATCGAGACCGCCGGGCACTTGCATGGGCTTGCATGGCCACCAGAGGGAGCAAGGTAACATAACAGCAATTCACGCAGCCGAGCCATGTTGCCGCAGTACAACTGTGGCTGCTGGTCGGCAAGCGGTTAAAGATATTAATTTAAGAGATATGTGCATACAATATTATTAAAATATTTGTAGTGTCTATTGTCCCAACATATAGTTCTCCAACTAAACAAAAATAAAAATACTAGAGATTGGGTAATATTTTATCCCCAAATGTGTACATGCATGTATATTGATTGATTTAGTTGTCACATCTATTCATAAAAATGTGATACATCCCAGTCGAAATTTAAGCATATAGGTTTTAGATGGAATATCCAGAAAACTAAGATTCATGGTTGGTCATGTCCACCTACAATTCCAAGCCCTGTCTTTTGGTCTGTGCACCTATCCCCAGGTGTTCACAAAAGTGTTGATCTCATTCATAGCCCCTCTGAGAGAGAAGGGGCTAAAGATTTACCACTATCTGAACGATATTCTCCTGCTGGCAAGCAACCTGAACCAACGTATAGCTCACAGGGACATACTGCTGCAATCACTGTTGAAACTAGGATAGCTAATAAATCATGAGAAAAGCCAGCTATCGCCAACCCAGCACATGACTTATTTGGGAGCAATGTTCAATACACAGCAGGGCACAGTGTCATTATCTCAACCAAAGATGAGGGTCACCATTGAAAGAATGCTCAAGATCATGCAGAAGTTTCATCTAGCAGCTTCACAGTGCCTGAGTCTCATAGGCACAATGTCCACATGTATACCTTTAGTCTTGTGGTTTTACTGGCATCTGAGATACTTTCAGGCAGCTTTCCTAGAGCAGTTGAGGAGATGACAACTCTCCCCGACAATCCTGTTGATGGCACTAATGTGCAGGAGCCTGCTCTTGTGGACAAATCTAGAGAATCTCTTCAGGCCTCGTCACTTGGTTTTCCAACATGGAAAAGAAAAGGGTAACAGCACTCGCTGCAGGGACAACCCAATCCATACACCAGGTCCACTCACAGGTGCCTGGGCTCGATGTATCCCTTCAAACTCCAATGTAGCATATAGTAAGAAGAGCCGGCAAGACTGTAATCTAGCGTAGCTACTAGACATGTGCACACTGAAATATTTTGTTTCGGAATTTCGTTTTCGTCTGAAAAATAAATTTATTTAGTTACTCCTGAAATTAATTTTTATTTATTTTGTTTCGTTAAAAAAATGCATTTGTCTGAAAATCCAATATAATTAAGGTCGAATCTGTCATTGAAGGCTTATGGTGTCTGTCGAATGTTCTAAGAAGATTTGACGGAGCAGCTAAACTGTACGACGCCGCAATCGTACATTTCAGGTCGAATGTTCTGCCTACAAGCTATAGTAAATTCTAATGTTGAATGACACTAGTAATAATTATATTTAACAATTATTATTACTAGTCAACCAACATTAGAATCCTTCTATAGCCTATGGGCGGAGCATTTGACCATAAATGTCCACTCACGGCGACTGCTTCGTCGAATTTTTGTCGAATCTTTTCTCTCTATGTCGAATAATCTTGGACTAATAGAGTTAGGTTAGGCACATTCAAGCTTTTTTGCTATTGTCTCTATAATGTTGAATCTTTTCTCTCTATGTCGAATCTTTTCTCTCTATGTAGAATAATCTTGGACTAATAGAGCTAAGGTTAGGCACATTCGACCACAGGTTCAATGGACACAGATCGCTATTCTCATGTCGAATCTCCTATCTATATCGAACTGTTGTCGCAAAGAAAACGAAAATAAAGCATTTGTTTATGTCGGATCTTTCGGTTTTCGGATTCTGCACGTTCGTTTTTGTTTATTAAAACGATAATGAAAATACCTGAAATTCGGACGAAAATGCATTCGGACGAAAACGAATGCACATGTCTAGTAGCTACAACTAAGGCTATTGCCGAAATGCATCAGCGCTATTGTTTTACTGTCACTCTGATGTACCAATAAACGACACTTCAAGGATTACAGTCTTGACGGCTCTTTTTACTTTATGCTACTTGGTTTTTCACTCATGAACAATAATCATGTCCAACGCAAGTGAACAGGGGTGGGGAGCCCATTGCGAGGGGATCAGAATACAAGGAAGATGGTCTTTTTCCACCAGAGGCTTAATATCATTCCTAGCCCTAACCTCATTAACACCTCAGGTCAGAGGACGGAGGGTGCTTTTGCACCTAGACAACAGGGCAGCAGTCGAATATCTACAAAGACAGGGGGGGGCACCCGCAGCAGAACACTTCTAAGAGAAGTAGAACCAATAATGATCCGGGCAGAGAGAAACCTAGTAGACCTCAGAGCAGTGTATCTCCCAAGCAGGCTGAACATGGAAGCAGACACCTTGTCAAGAAAGTTTGGGGACAGCGAGTGGATGCTTCATCCTCATACATTCCAAGAGATTGTCAAACACTGGGAATCCCCGCAGGTGGATCTATTTGCTACCCTGGAGAATGCGAGGCTCACAAGATTCTTCTCTCACCTTCCACATCCACAGGCAGAAGGGGTGGACGCTCTATCATGCCCTTGGAAGTTCACGTTGGCATATGCCTTCCCTCCTCGCCCACTCTTGTAATTTTTCCTGAAACTTCTAAGAGAACAAGTATAAGTATTGACAGTCTTACCACACTGGCCGAAGAGACCATGGTTACCGATAGCCATGCACCTCAGTGTGAGTCCCACCTATCAGGATTCCTCCTTTCCCTCACCTTCTGACACAGGCAAAGTAGCTAATCCAAACCACAGAGGCTAAAACTTCGAGTATGGTGGCTGAGAGGAAGAGGTTTGAATCTCTAGGTTGTTCCCAGGAGGTCATATCCACCCTTCTTAAAGCCAGAAAACCAACAACAAATGCCATATACGCAAGGATCTGGGACACATTTTTATCTTATGCTACTGGGAAGGATTTCGATCCAATCTCCTCTTCTACCCCCAATACATTGGGATTACTTAACACCGGTATCGATGTGGTGCTCGGCCTGAGCTCCCTGAAGGTTCAAGTAGCAGCAATTTCCACAGCAAGTAATGCAAGATGGACAGAAGACCTAGTAGTTGTCACTTTTCTCAGAGGTGTGTTGAAGATCTTCCCGCCTACTAGGTGCTTTTTTCCTAAGTAGGATCTTTCCTTAATACTAGAAGTTTTATTTTAACCAGCCATCCATTTTTACCCGTAGCCTCAATCTGGAACCTAACTCTAAAAACTAACTTTTGGCCATCACGCCTGGCAGAAGAATTTCGGAACTCCATTCTTTGGGGATAGGTGACAAACACATCTCTTTCCTCCCAAAGAGAGTGGAGCTTGCTCTCTCCAGGGGTTTACACCTAAGGTTACCACGCCAGGCCATCTAATGGAGCCTTGGGCATTGCCAGTTTTTACAGACTCAGGGTCAGATTCTTGTCATGAACTGGATATATCTAGAGTACTCAGGGCCTACTTGTAAGCTACTAAAAAAGTTCAGGAACTCCGAAAGATTACCGTAATTTTTCTTTCCTGTTGCCTATCCATGGCAGCATACACTCCCACCCTTGGTATTCTATATTACTGAGAATGTTGGAGGAAGGACTATGTCTTTATTTTATGCTATTCACTGGTCCTGAGGGAGGAGTTTGAGGCGGAGCTCTATCTATCATTGGTATGCTGCCATGGATAGGCATCACGAAAGGAAAATTACAGTAAGTATGATACAATTTTCAGTTTTTTTCACTGTGGATAGAGTAAGGAGGGTTATAACCCATGTCAGTTTTTTTTCTTCACATATGTGGACCATTTTGGAAATTTTGCTTCCCTTCCTGTCCCATAGCCAAACAGGAAGTGAGAGGAAATCCCTACATATTAAGGGAATTCTTTGGGGACTCTGGGAGTCCCCATTGGAAGATTTCCCACTCTATTACTTTTTTCGGGGACAACTCAAAAATTTGGGTTTCACTTTCAATGATAATGGTAAAACATGACAAACCTCTTTAACAGGGTCACAGACAGCAAAAAAAATCTCTCCATTCTATCCAAAACTAAAAAAAGTTTTGCCTTTAGTTACACTTTAAGGTTAATATTTCAGTGTCAACTTATGATATTTAACTAGAGCACTAAAGTATGCCAGATTGTATATATATTCCCTTACTAGTAAAATATATATTTAAAAATTACAGATTAGGTAGATATTAAGGATTCAGGAGACATTTTGTCTTGGACCATACTTCATCTTTGTCCCAGTCTGACTACATCATCAGATTTAAACTTATACTTCCTATGGCTAAAAATGTATTTCTGATTGGTATAATAAGTTCTTTTTCAAAATGCCTTCATACCATTTTCTGACAACTATGAGGCTTACTTATAGTGAGAGTGAAATTAATTTCCTGTCAGTTGTTCGTTATTTGTTAAGCTTTTGTCCCTTTAGGCTTCATGCACATTAGCGTTTTTTTTTGTTTTTTTTTAAGCTAAAAAAAGCTGGAAAAAAACGCTGGAAAAAAAAACGTTGGTAATAGCTTTTTATAGTTGCGTTTTAGCAGTGTTGTAGAAGCGTTTAAGAGCATTTAGAAGAGTTTAGAAGTGTTTAGGAGCATTGGCGTTTTATAAGTGTTTTTGCAGTAAATTGGGAAAAAAAGCACATAAAATGCTATTAGTAGCGTTTAGGAAAAAAACATTTTTTTTCTGCTCCTAGATGCTGAAGCTCAAAAGACGCTAATAGCCTAAAGCAGTTTGCATGAACACAAGTTTTTCACATCAGTTAACAAAACAGTTCGCACTGCGATCTGTGAACTAAACTGGGGGTGTTAATGACACCTGCAGCGTTTCGCACAAGGCAGTGTGAACTGCCTGCTGGTGAGGAGCTATGTGATTACAGCGATGGTTCCCATGTCGCATCAGTGTGAACCCAGGGTAAATCACTTTTGGCTTAACAAAAAAAGCATTATTTCGAAATGGTACTCTACTAACACACACAGTCTTTGAACTCCAGTCAAATTCTCACTACACATATTGCTGAGATCAATGTAAAATTAGATTCGAATTTCAATCCGAATTTCCGAAATTCAAACGATTTTAGTTACGTTATTCGGAGCATTCGGTAAAATTTGTTTATATTGTAATTTGGGTATTCGGATATATCCGAATCTCTGAATAACGAAAAATCTGTCAGAATGTTAAAATTTGGAACGAAACGCATCGAACCACACATTCTAGTGTCCATCTGCAGCCTCGCCATTGCCCATCACTGCAGCCTAATTGGTGCCCATCTGCAGCCTCGCCATTGCTCATCATTGCAGCCTGATCATTGCCCTTCTGCAGCCTCACCATTGCCCATCACTGCAGCCTAATTGGTGCCCATCTGCAGCCTCGCCATTGCCCATCATTGCAGCCTGATCAGTGCCCATCTGCAGCCTAATCAGTGTCCATCTGCAGTATAACAAGTGTTTGGCGCAAAGGTTAAAAGCAATAATCCACATAAATGACAATATTATGCATATAAATGATGAACTGGAACAAGGGATAAGAAAAAGATAATAGTAGTCCATGATGGTATGCATAAAGTCGATGATGAGGTATAAAGCCCACATTCATGGCAGCCTTCCAATGGGATTGGAAACCATATTCCAAAAAAGCACTGTAAAAAAACAAAGAAAGGAGACGCCTCTGGGTGCAGACTTAAAAACAATTTTAATAAAAAGAGCATCAACAGAGATTGCACTGACATTTGTGTTGAGGTAAAAAGGCATATGAGAGTCCCAGATGTAACTGGAGGGGTCCGTGAGGTCGATCATCCCTGCCATGGATGTGTAATCAGACTGGTCTTTCAGACGCACTGTGTCCACCGGCCGGCAATGATGGAGGGATACCAGAATGAGGCTTGTAAGGCAAACAGCAATCCAGGCGAGGGGTGATGACATCACACACATGCGACGCGTTTCCTGAGTCAGCAAGCCGTGAATGGCATGATGGCTGCACTCCTTTGTCAAGCTACTAACTATGGGACTAATGCAGAGAATATATGGGAGGACGTGAGGGGAGTGGTCATGAGAAGAAGCTGTATGGAGTAGGGGGGATTAGTCATGAGAGGAAGCTGTATGGAGTAGTGTCAGCAATGAAGGACGTGTGAGAAAAAAAAAAAAGGCTAGTTACTATGGGACTAGTTGAGAGAATATATGGGAGGAAGTGAGGGGAGTGGTCATGAGAGGAAGCTGTATGGAGTAGGGGGGAGTGGTCATGAGAGGAAGCTGTATGGAGTAGTGTCAGCAATGAAGGACGTGTGAGAAAAAAAAAAAAAAAAAGAATGTCGTGGGGTGTAGAGTATAATATATGGTATAGTCCAAAAAGAGACTATAGTGACTATAGTGACTATCCCTCTAAAATGATGTAACATATGGGATATGGGAGAACAGTCATTTGAAAAGGGGGGAAAGAGAGGGAGGAAGAAAAGAAAGGGGAGGGGGGAGGGCAACAAAAAATGGGGAGGTTATGGAAATAGGAAAAAGGGGGAAGGAGGAGGGGGGAAGGGGAGGTGAGAAGAAATGAGGAGGGGAAGGGAAAGAAAAAAGAAAGAAGAAAGGACATGTGTACACACTCCATGTGCCAACCCCAGAGTGAAACCCTTGTGAACTGTGGCAAAATGTCTGGGCACACTATGGGGGTCTGTACCACCCTCAATTTACCTCCTATGCTCCCCAAAACTCTGTCTGAGGGGCCGAATGGTGCGGCCAATGTATATGAGGCCACAGGGGCAGGTCAGACCATATACCACATGATCCGATGAACAATTGAAAACATTTTTCAGAGAATAAGTGTGGCCTTTGGTGGAGAAAGATTTTTGACCTTGCTGAACAAAATGGCCAGTTTTGCAAAGTTTCTTGCGGCATTGGTATATCCCTACCAGAGGAATGAGCGGAGTGATGGGCGGGAAGGTAGGGGTGGTTTTCAATTTGCTAGGAGCAATTTTGTTTTTAAGGTTTTTTTAGCCCTGCGGTAAGTGACACGTGGGTGTGTGGGGAGGATAGATTTGAGGTGAGGGTCCTGCTGAAGAATGTCCCAATGTTTCAGCAGGATCCTCTCCATCTTTTTATGTGGAGAATGAAAAGTTGTGATGAATCGGATGGGACAGTCTGTAGAAGGAGGATTAGGGCGTGAGGGTTTCCCATGGAGATATAGTTCATAAGCTTTTTCTACTATCTCTGCAGGGTATTCCTTCTCAGAAAATTTGTTTTTGAGGTGTACACTGGATTCGATATAGTCAACATCCCTAGTGCAATTCTGTCTGACTCGACAAAATTGACCTTTGGGAATGTTTTTGATCCATGGTGGGTAATGACAGCTTTTGTAATGAAGATATGAGTTGCCACTGGTGGGCTTAGTATAATTTCTGGCATATATAACATGGTCGTCATGTTGAAGTTCCAAATCCAGAAAAGCTAAGGAGATCTGATCACTTTCGTGTGTAAAAGATAATCCATAGGTGTTATTATTACATCCCAAATGATGATAATGTCATCAATATATCGGCCAAAAAAATGATGTTGGCGGAAAAAGGATTATTTTGGTAAATGTACTGATTTTCCCAGAACCCCATGGCTAGGTTCGTGTACGAGGGGGCAAAGTTGGCCCCCATCGCCATGCCTTGTAGCTGTAAATAGAAGTCTCCATTGAATGTGAAATAGTTATGCGTTAAGCAGAACTTGGTAGCTTCTATTATGAAGGTGGCCTGGCGGGGGTTAATGAGTGGATCTGTGGAAAGGAAATGTTCAAGAGCCATAATGGCAAAATTGTGGGGAATAGAGGTGTATAGTGAACTGACGTCTAGCGATAACCAGGCATAAGAGGGTTCCCAAGTGTAGGGTGAGAGGAGTTCCAGAAGATGTGTCCCATCCCGGATATAGGACTGGAGTTGAAGGACAATCGGTTGTAGATAACGATCTACATATTGGCTGAAACCTGATGTGATACTGTCCATAGAAGCCACAATTGGCCTACCGGGGTTTTTTTTTTTTTTAATGCATTTTGGGTAAATGATAAAAGTACGGAATGGAATAAAAGGGTTTGTGAAAAAAAAGAACTCTCAATTTTAGAAATGACATTGTCGGATAGAGCAGTCGAGATCAAAAGGTCTGCTTCTATGAGTCATTAGTGGGGTCTTTTGGAAGTTTTGTGTAGGTGGCCTGGTCAGACACCTTTATTTTGAAGGATGATGCCACCTCCTTTGTCCGCAGGCTTGATTATGAGGTCCTCTGCATTGGTAAATTGCTGGAGGGCACTGATTTCCAGTGGTGTAAGATTTTGGGGTTTGGAAGTGGACGTGGTGTTGCAGAGTTTGGTCATATCTGAGAAGACCACTCTGTAAAAGCTTTCTATGTAGGGACCCTTAGACTGTGTGGGAAAAAATATAGATTTAGGCTTTAGACCGAATGAATAATGGGTGGGAATGTGATTAGATGTTGTGTCAGTAGTTTTGAGAGATCATCTTCAGTATAGGGTATGTTGAGGTCATCACAGTCGTAGATTTCAGAGACATTATCTGATTCATCCAACATTGACACAGGTGAAGTGGTGGCAGTGGGTGGGATGAGAGTCTGCTGTTTGTCTCTATCCTTTTGGATGTTGAAATGCCTCTTGAGGGTCAGATTTCTAATGTAACCATTCAGATCTTTGAAGAGCAGAAAGGGATTGGGTCTGTTAGTGGGGGCAAAGTTTAAACCACAACTAAGGAGTGCTATGTCTGCAGGGGACAAAGTGTGATTGAACAGATTGAAGATTTTTATAATTTTTTTGGGTTCTGTATGTGATAATGATCGTCTAGTTCGTCCCCCTCTGCGGCCTCTTCTGTGAGTTTTCTTTTTTGTGATATGGTGACCGGAGGAGGACTGGGCACTAAAAAAGTATCCGGAAAATGGTGAGATGTGGAAGTATGAGCAGCAGAAGTGTGTTGTTCCATTGTTGTAGGGACTGGAGCGGGTGGATTAGTAACGATACATGGCCCCATTCATTCATTCATGTACACGGATCAGTCGTCCTGTTCCCTTTGCAGAGAAACAGCCCCAAAGCATGATGTTTCCACTCCCATGCTTCACAGTAGGTATGGTGTTCTTTGGTTGCAACTCAGCATTCTCTCTCCTCCAAACACGACGAGTTGTGTTTCTACCAAACAGTTCTACTTTGGTTTCATCTGACCATTTGACATTCTCCCAATCCTCTTCTGGATCATCCAAATGCTCTCTAGCAAACCTCAGATGGGCCCGTACATGTACTGGCTTAAGCAGGGGGACACATCTGGCAGGGCAGGATCTGAGTCCCTGGCGGCGTAGTGTGTTACTGATGGTAGCCTTTGTTACATTGGTCCCAGCTCTCTGCAGGTCATTCACTAGGCCCCCCCGTGTGGTTCTGGGATTTTTGCTCACCGTTGTGATCATTTTGACCCCACGGGGTGAGATCTTGCATGGAGCCCCAGATCGAGGGATCAGTGGTCTTGTATGTCTTCCATTTTCTAATTATTGCTCCCACAGTTGATTTCTTCACACCAAGCTGCTTGCCTATTGCAGATTCAGTCTTCCCAGCCTGGTGCAGGTCTACAATTTTGTTTCTGCCGTCCTTCGACAACTCTTTGGTCTTCACCATAGTGAAGTTTAGTGTGTGACTGTTTGAGGTTGTGGACAGGTGTCTTTTATACTGATAACAAGTTTAAACAGGTGCCATTAATACAGGTAATGAGTGGAGGACAGAGGAGCCTCTTAAAGAAGAAGATACAGGTTTGTGAGAGCCAGAAAGCTTGCTTGTTTGTAGGTGACCAAATACTTATTTTCCACCATAATTTTCAAATAATTTTTTTCAAAAATCAGACAATGTAATTGTCTGGATTTGTTTCCACATTTTGTCTCTCATAGTTGAGGTATACCTATGATGAGAATTACAGGCCTCTCTCATCTTTTTAAGTGGGAGAACTTGCACAATTGGTGACTGACTAAATACTTTTTTGCCCCACTGTAATTGTATAACCTACTGAACCAGACCGAGAGAACATTTAAAGGCTCAGGAAACCGCTACAGGTGTTTTGGGTAAATTAGCTGATTAGAGTGTGACACCATGAGTCTACAATATTGAACTTTTTCACAATATTCTTGGGTTTTCACTGGCTGTAAGCCATAATCATCAAAATTAAAAGAAAGAAATGCTTGAAATACATCACTCTGTGTGTAATGAATCTATTTAAAATATTAGTTTCACCTTTTGAATTGAATTACTAAAATAAATTAACTTTTTGATCATGCATTAGGGACACAATTAAAGGGACATGTAATCCTTGAATATACCTAGCGATAAAACTGTCTTATTCAGTAGCATTATAATTGAGAGAGTTGTCTCATTTTTACATCTCATTTTACACAATGGACTGTGTGAAAGTTATGGAAAGTCTAAAAACTATATGGTATATATATATTCGAAAATTGATCAATCGATCTCATTTCTTGAGGCGCTAAAATGGTAGGACGGTACAAATATCCCCCAAATTACCCCTTTTTGGAAAGTAAACAGTCTGAGGCATTTAGTAAGAGGCAAGGAGAACTTTTTAAAGTTGTAATTTTTTGTCACAATTTTTTTAAAAATGAAGAAATTGAATATTTTTTATTTTTCACATTTGTTTTTTACATACTGGGCACCATTCACAAACCAGTATGTTTCCCCCTTACAAAATGTGGTAAAACACTACTCAGCATTTTTCAGAAAAATACTGCATAAGTTATTTTATGAAGTCTTGCAGCATTTTAGTAGTGAGAACATGCAGCAATTTAACGCCTGGCACTAGCCGACATATTTATTTACATTAATAAATAGGCGTTATTAAGGAGAGGGTAGCCACCTGCATCCTTAACAACCAGTAAAATACATGGTTGTAAAGGAATGAGTTGCCGCCCTGTCCTTAAAGAGGAACTGCAGTCTGCTCACATAATTTGTAATAAAAATATTTTTGCCATTCTGAAGCTTCCCTCCAACCACTTTACATATTATTTTAAATATACTGTGATTCTGTACTTGCCAAATATGCTGCAGAACTCTCCCTCCACTAAGTGAATGAATGATTTATATAGCGCTGCAAATGCGAACTGAATCGCCTCAAGGCGCTAGATCCGTCCTGTGTTGTCCAGCTTCTTAGAAGAGGTAGGTCTTGACTTTCTTTCTGAAGGCCTGATGGTTTTTTTCCATGCGAATGTGAGTAGGTAGAGCGTTCCATAGCTGTGGTCCTTGGACTGCGAATCTTTGTTCTCCCTTTGTTTTGTAGCGGGTTTTTAGAATAAGGAGGAGGTTATGGTTGGAAGATTGAAGACTGCGATTGGGTGTGTAGCGTTTTATTTTCTCGCATAGGTATTGAGGAGCGTTTCCTTGTATACATTTGTGGGTGAGGCAGAGGGTCTTGAAAGTGATACGATTCTTTATGGTTAGCCAATGTGGGCTCCTCAGGGAAGGGGAGATGGATTCCCAGGGTTTTTTTCCTGTTAACAGTCTTGCCGACGTGTTTTGGATGAGTTGTAAGCGCGCAAGCTGATATTGGGGTAGTCCTATGTAGAGGGAGTTTGCGTAGTCGAGTCTGGAATTGATGATTGTTCCAACTACTGCTGCTTTGTCCTCTTCTGGGACGAAGGGGATGATTCTACATAGCAGGCGGAGGAGATGGTGAGATCCGTTGACTACTGATCCTATTTGTGCATCCATTGACATTTCTGAGTCAAAAATGACTCAGAGACTCTTGGCTTTGGTGCTTGGAGAGATGGTCTGTCCAAAGATGGTGGGAGGTGTCCATGGGGTCTTAGTTTTGGAATTTTGGTTTGCCTGTAGGAGAAGAAGCTCTGTTTTTGATCCGTTGAGTTTGAGAGAGCTAGTAGTCATCCAGTTGTCTATCAAAGTGAGGCATTTTTCTAGTCGCTGATGATGGTCCTTTTCTCCAGTGATGCGAAGGTAGAGTTGGGTATCATCAGCATATGAGTGGAAGCAGAGGTACGATTTTCTGATGATTTTGAGGAGTGGGCGGATGTAGATGTTGAAGAGCACTGGTGACAAGGGTGAACCTTGAGGGACTCCACAAGAGATTTTGCGGGTTTCAGAGGTGAACGCTCCTAGTTTCACTGTCTGAGAGCGATTCCCTAAGAAGGATGCAAACCATTGTACATCTGAATCTGTGACTCCTGCTACTTCTGTGAGGCGGATGAGTATTGTGGTCCACTGTATCGAACGCTGCACTGAGGTCCAACAGTACCAGGAGACATGATTCTCCATCATCAGCTGCTTCGAGGGCGTCGTCCCATATTTTGAGGAGTGCCGTTTCTGTGCCAGGGCCTGGGCGGAAGCTGCTGCCTGTTCACTTCCTGGATTTACACAGACACACAGAGGCACAACTCCAGCGCTGCAGCCGTGCAGCTCTCATTGGCCCTCTTATGACTCATCACCCCTCCCTTCCTGGCAAACTCTCATGAGGGTAAGAGAGAGAAAGCTGTGCATGATCTCCTAAGCCTAGGCTAATGATCAGACAAGAAAGAGGAAGTGGGCTGTATAAGGTATTTACTGGCGAAAAAAAAATGTTTTACTATCCAAAGTTAAAACAACAAGGGCAGAAGATTTAATAGATGGAAAGTTAAAAAATTACTGAAAGTGGAGATCCACCCAAAAATGGAACTTCTTTCATTTGTCTCCTTTCCCCCTCCGGTGCTGTAAGTAGGTATATAATGGGGCAGTTGCATATAATATATGAGTGCTCATGTAATTGAGAAGCTTGACAGATGAGAAAAAGAAGCGTGCATGTCCGTAGCTGGTACTGCGCATGCTCCAAAACCCATAGCACCTCCCCTGTCTAGTGATGTCATCATGCTCATGTCAGCACTGCATACCACTCTGCGCCCCACAAACTTTGACAGCCCGCAACCTGAAAGAGAATGGCTGGCGTTCCTTCCTGGCATTGCGATTGATATTAAACCCGTTGTGGATGTTCCAACTGATGTCATCAGACTGATGCGCCTGTAATGGTTACCTACGTGTGTGGACCCTTTGTAGTTTTTAATAAATTAATTATTAATCTATTACACTTAGAGGCGCTTTCCCTTTCTTGCTTTTGTGTGTCATTCTACAAAGTTGTCTTCCTCTTTGGATGAGCTTGCACTAAGTGAATGGACTTTGTAATTGGACTTTTTTTTCTATAAGGACTTTAAAAAGGACTATATTATTATTTATATTTTTCATGATTGATATATAGACTATTTAACTAGCCTTGTGCTGAGTTTACCTATGCACCTACCATACTCTCTCTTTATTTCAGGCAGTCATACACAGCCAGCGAGAACCTGTGTGAGTATTGCATGAGGACAGGCTCGGGGAAGCTGGAGTTCTTCTCCCCACATCTGGAACTCCTCATACAGGAGGCATGCATTGTATTGTCACCGTTTGAAGAGGCAACCAGAATGGTGAGCAGGCTTCACTGTCTCAGTCACTGTGGTCTTCCTGCTGGAGCAGACACCGCATTGCATCATGGACCGAGCATTGGAGGCACAGAAGCAGGAGGAAGAGGCAGACTTCCTGGTGTCTCATGGCCTGCTAAATCCAGACACCATCCCTGTGAGGCCTCAGCAGGTACATGAGGAACATGAGGAGGAGAAAGGTAGGCTGCCAGGGGAGGGTTTCATCCCTCACAAACTGCAGGAGTTTGTACATGGTTGGGGGGAGGTAGCTGGTGACAATGTCGGCTGCATTGTATGGTGAGGGAGTACATTTGGTCAAGGGTGGATGTTGACACCTCTCCACCTGGTGACTCCCTTGATTATTGAGTAACAAGGACAGACCGCTGGCCAGAGCTTTTCCAGTATGCAATCCTCTCTGAAATGTACATTTAGTGTTGTGGGGGGCTTTGGAACAGACAAAGGAGTCGGACTGTCCCCGGACACAGCTACCATCTGAAATTTGTTAAAATAAACCTGTCCTAGATCAGCGTCAACTACCAAGCCCCCTTTGCAAATGCTGCAGATTAATTTTTGTTGGGGATTCTGCTACCCAAAGAGTTTATTTTGTGTACAGACTAAGTCTCTCCTTTCATCATTGCAGGCTTGAAATAAATCCCACCTCCTGCCCTAATGACATAATAATAAGGGCAGAAATAGTCAGCAAATAGCACCACATCCCATACTGAATGAAAACAAAAATGGAGGGAGGGAGGGGGTTTAACAAACTCCCCAGGGACTTTTAAGGTGCTTACATTAAGTAATGGACGAAATAGAAAGACATGTATGATCTATCCATAAAATATATTAAATTTTATGAAAATTTTCTTTAAAAGGCACATCTCGTTATAGACAAGACACCATCATAAAAAGATAATACATATATCTCAGTATTCAGTATTCAAGCCCTTCGAGGGCATGCGATCAAAAAAACATTTGATTTCATAACAATCTACCACTCAACATGTTTTGCTCAATACGAGCTTCTTCAGGAGTTTTGGTATGGATTGTAGAAAGTTCTAAACAGTAAATAAAAAAGACATATATGAGACATAGTATTACATAATGGAGTTAACACCGTAGGGTTAAACAGAGTAGTAACTTATAAATATATAAAAATGATGAACATTTAGATCATACATGCACAGGTCAAAAATCGGTCAATGTATAGCAAGATATATATGAAAGAGAAATAATAAAGCATTAAAGCATTGATATTTGAAATCTTACCAGGCTGTAATGCGTTGGAGGTAGATTGGAAATAAATAAACAATTTCCTGCTGCAGTGGTGTCACCAATGTACAGGCTCTCATATCATGTGTTACCATCTTTATATGACCACAGGGGGGTATAAAGTTTTATATATCCTTAATAAAAGAAACATGTTCTTATATCAAAACGTGAAATAATTAATTAGGCAAGGCATTATAAATTGACCTAAATTGAATAATGAAACAGATTTTACCTTTGATAGAATCAATGGTTATTTGCTGGAAGTAGGAACATCTCTTAGCAAAAAAGGGAAGCAGTAACAGGTCAGTAAACTAATACAGGAGCCATGGCCAGGGCATAGGGAATCCTCTTTAAAAAAGATCCTCATAAGCAGGTTCTGAATAATGAAAGTAAAGAAAACAGTGCTGATTAGAAGTTTGTAGGTGCAGTACCTGTCACTATCAGACATGACTGCACATAGGACACTTACTGGTAGAGGTAGAAAGGCATGTGATTTGGAAGCGGTGCGCACCCTTCCTGGAATAAACAGCCTGTGACAGAGGGTTGCGGTGTACACCCGCCTTTATACACCCTCCATCCCGGCGGCGTCTGACATCACCGCCAGGATGCGGACGCATAATGAGATTGCCTGAAAAGCAGCTGGATGAGAAGCGCAGTGGCGTCATTGACCAACGCTCGCTGCGTGAGAAGTCAATTGTGCGCATGCGCGGGACGGTATAATATAATTAGAGCCACTGAGGCTAGATGCGCCATTTTACAAAAGGGCGATTGAATGAAAGACGTGGCGGTGTCATTATTAGATGCCGGCCACGTCAAAGGTCACTAAGATGCATGTGCAGAGCAATATATTGGAGTTAATGCAACGGAGGCCAAAAACGCCATCTTAGAAAGGGGAAATAATAAATAAGGCAAAAGTAATAAGCTAACAAGTTTTAAGTGTCAAAGACAACGTTGGGCATAAAACTTAAAATATATTGTATCATGATCCACATATTGATCAAAAATGGGCGCAATATTGGGTTTATGTGGGAAATAATGCTACCATCCAAGGGCAATCAGGACTGACATCTCTAGGGCTCCCAATGGAAGGGCGATTGATTATTCATCCTTCAGATTGGGTGCCCCTGGCATCCGTGTGGACCAAAATAGACAGGAGTATCCATGAATGAGAGACGAACATTGAATTATGTTTACTACAGTTATACATGAATGCATTTTAAATGGGGGGGGCAGCCTGTTAAAAAATAATATCAAATCAATAGGGAATTCAAAACTGATTGAACAATAATATGGATATATGGAAAAATACCATATATATAAACTCAAAAGGGAAAATCAAGGAACAAACAAAGAAGAAAAGAAAGAAAAAGAAGGAAAAAGGAGGATATTTGGAAATAAAAAATAAACAATTTACAAAAAAGGTTTAAAACTGAATGCGTCATTCATGCCCGGGTGTTTTAAAGCTGACAATTCATGTATCCAACGTGCCTCCTTTTGGAGGAGTAGTTTGTCATAGTCTCCTCCCCTGTCACTAGGGGGGATATGCTCAAGGGCAAAAAAGTGCAAACAGTTACTGTGAAAGTTGTAATATAAACCAATGTGACGGCTGATAGGAGTTTCCATTCTTTTTTTATTCATCAAGGAAACATGGTCCCTTATCCAGCAGAAAAAAGGTCGCTTGGTCTTACCAATGTAAAACATTTGGCATTTGCATAGCATAATGTATACAATGCCCACTGATTGACATGTTACTGAGAAATTGGGTCTAAAGAGACGGCCAATCGGAAGCCATAGGCTCCATGCTGCAAGTATAAACCTACAGAAGTTACAACGATGGCAGGGTCTACTGCCTTTGTTGAATTCATTGGTAATTTTTGTATGGCTATCATAGTGGCTATGTACCAAAGTATCCCTCAGAGATTGGGATCGTTTAAAAGTAATTTCCGGATAGGGTTTTAGATGTTTAGCAACCTTTTCGTCTCCCATCAACAGATACCAGTATTTTTTCATAAGTTCTCGTACCTACGGGGGCTGGCTAGAAAACCTGGCAATAAACCGAACACCAGGATTGGCCCTTTTCGATTTTTGGTCATGTATGAGGGAGGCTCTATTGTGATTTTTTGCCCAAAGGTAAGCTTTCTTAAGACATTTTTTACTGTAGCCGCACTTAAGAAAGCGCGATTGCAGCATGCCAGCTTCTCTTTCAAAGTCAGAATCAGCACTACAATTCTGTTTGATTCTCAAGTACTGCCTGTAGGGCAAACTTGTGATAAGAGGAGTGGGGTGGGAACTAGTGGCGTGGAACAATGAATTCCTTGCAGATGGCTTACGGTACAGGGTTGTTCTTATGCTCCCATCAGTGTTGGCTAGAATTTGGACATCCAAAAAGGTAAGGTTTTGTTGATTGAACTCAAATGTAAATTTGAGGTTGTAGTTATTAATCTTAAGACTATCCAAAAATGAAAGAAGTGAATCCTTAGTATCCGTCCAAATGAAAAAAATGTCATCAATAAATCTTCTCCACACAGGAATTTGTTCAAAGTACCTCTGCATGTCCTCCCTAAAGAAGATTTCCCGCTCCCAACCCCCCAGATACAGGTTGGCATAAGAGGGGGCACATTTGGTCCCCATAGCCACCCCCTGTATCTGGAGGTAGTGGGAGCCTCCAAAAAAAAAAATGTTGTTGGAGAGAATAAATAGTAACAGATCCAAAATGAATCTGTTGTATTGTTGGCTCTCAACAGTGTTCACCCCAAGATGATGGGGGATAGAATTATAAAGGGCCTCCACGTCGAGGGCCACCAACCACGAGCCCTCGGGGATGGAGATTCCATCCACGGCGCGTAGAAGGTCATTGGTGTCCTAAAGATAGGACACCAATCCCTCGACGTGAGGTCTTAGAAAGTCATCAATTAGCTGACTAGCAGTTTCGGTGAGACTACCATTACCCAAGACGAGAAGACGACCAGGGGGTTTGATTGGTTTTTGTGAATCTTCGGGAGTTCATATAAAGTTGGTGTGCGTGGAAAAGTGACGTTTAAAAATTCCCAAGTTGGTTTATTTATAAGGCCTTTACGGTAGGTTAAGCCAATCAAATGCTGGTAGCGATCAATCATTAGGGCAAGGTGGTTAGGTGATACCTTCCGGTACCACTCACTGTTTTGGACAACAGCCAGCACCATGGCTTCGTATTGGCTGTTGTCCATCACTACCAGGTTCCCACCCTTGTCCGAAGGCTTGATCGTGATGTTTTTGTTAAGTTGTAAAGATTTGAGGGCCTTCAGTTGAGAAGGAGTCAAATTTGATTCCGATAAATTTTTCCACTTTGTCTCCATGATTTCCTTGGTCACTTGACTGGTAAATGCCCATACATTGGGGTTTCCCTGTAACGTAGGGAAACAACGAGATTTGGGTTTGTAATTCTGAGGTAAAGGTGGGGGAGGGGGGGGACCAAATTCAAGGGTATGGGCCTTGAGAAGGTCTGTTTCATCAAGGCCCCCCTTTACCACAGCTCCATCAGGTCCTCCATGGCTTTAATATCACTGATGGACATACCCTTCCATAGAGGAACCCTGGATGGAAGTGGCTGGCTTATCATATAAGATTTTGAACATGAGTTTTCTTGAAAATAAATTGAGGTTCTTTATCAGGTTGTCCAAAACCTTCAGTGGTACCGGAAGGTATCACCTAACCACCTTGCCCTAACGATTGATCGCTACCAGCATTTGATTGGCTCAACTTTATAAATAAACCAACTTGGGAATTTTTAAACGTCACTTCTCCACGAACACCAACTTTATATGCACTCCCGAAGATTCACAAAAACCCAGTCAAACCCCCTGGTTGTCCTATCGTCTCGGGTAACGGTAGTCTCACCGAAACTGCTGGTCAGCTAATTGATGACTTTCTAAGACCTCACGTTGAGAGATTGGTGTCCTATCTTCAGGACACCAATGACCTTCTACGCGCCCTGGATGGAATCTTCATCCCCGAGGGCTCGTGGTTGTTGGCCCTCGACGTGGAGGCTCTTTATAATTCTATCTCCCATCATCTTGGGGTGAACACTGTGGAGAGCTTTATTTCTGAGAAGCTGGAGGTATCCCAATACAACAGATTCATTTTGTATGTGTTACTATTTATTTAAAAGGTGTACTCAAGCGCTGTAATGAAAATAGATGAGACACTAAATGAATAAATTATGGTGCAAAAATATTTTGGCTTGGAAGAAAACCAAATAATAAAAGCTGCAAAACTAAAAAAGTGTTCAGACACCTAAAATAAAATAGTGAAAATTTATAGTTGCGCTAATTTTAACCTTCCAATCAAATACAATAAATCTTCCAAATGCTCAGATTGTCAAGTGTATGTGCTCAGATCATTAAAAAGGACACAACCACTACACTGTGAATGAGTGCTAAAAAATCCCAAAGACCATCTGTGATGATGATTATAGTGAAAAATAAAATAATAATAGAAAGTCCAGTATTAATAATAGGAAATATATAAAAATATTGTAAAAATATATATCACAAGAAATGTCCCAATAAAACATAAAATTGATGGCCGTTCTTGTTTATACTTCAACATCGCAAATAGGAATAATCCCCTCTACATTGGAACATACAATCTAATCATCAAATGTTTCCAGAATCCCTGTGTGGTAAGATGTTTCCAACAGAATAATCTTAGATATCACCAGTATATGTAATGAAAAAGAAAAAACATTGCGCAGTTAACTTGTACTAGAAAACCAGCAGCACTACACTGAGTGCACTCACACAAGCCTGGATTGTTAACAGCCTGGATGGAAGACAATCAGCCACTTGGGGCGCGGTGGATCTTCACACCGCTCGTTACAAGCTGCTGACTAGCCACAATATCATATGTCACTGACTCCTCCTACGCGTTGCGTCAACCGACACGTGACTTTTTCAAGGATAGTCATTTGATGCTCGAGTCTCCATTATATATTGGTGCCAGCGTCAGCATTACTATAGGAACAGCGGTATCATCGAATCATCATTTTGTTCTTACATCGGGCTTGATTACTACATACCAACTTTATTCATAAAACAGCCTTAAAAGATTAAAAATCGCTAATCCAATAAATGATTAGTAATGTGTAGTTACATTAACAAACAACATTAAGCACATTTAAACACAAGGAGGTACTAATTACTCACATACTACCTCTAGTGGATAGTCTAAATCCACTATCATTAAGTATTACACTCGTGAGATATACGGAAAAAATGCAGGTAGTAATAATAAAAACAAATAAAATAAAGTTAGGTGCTCTAAAACAATCATAGTCATTGCATGTATAATCAGCTTCCCTACCTGTCAAACTAACCATATAGAAGCCATTTCCAAAAGGGAACAATATATAAATAAATGTACACTGCCGATAACTAAACCCCACAGTATATCGACACATAAATGTAACTCTAACATAGGGGTACTCATACATTAAAATAACATATTACATCCAAATATTCGCATATGTAAAAATTAAGACCATATAAAAATAAAAATAAAAATAAAATTGCCATAAGAAAACCATATGAATATATAAATGGTAACTATGGATCCCCCTAGTGGAGATTTAATAAAATAGCATGTACTTAAAATCTTAAAAATATCCAGATACACATAGCTGATGGATATATATAAGATTTGTAGCTCAAAATAGTGCACTAGTAAAATTGATTAAAAAAATCATCAGAGTTAAGAGGAGAGAAACGAGAATAGTAAATTATTAAGGAAAATACAAGTAGAAACAATATCTAATAATCTGATATAAAGCAATTTAAGTCAAATTCTATATTTAACCCTCTCGGCGTAAGTGTACACATCTCAAAAATCCACCTGGATTCACTCTTGCTAAGTTCTCTAATTTTATTAGATCCTCTCCAGTGTGGTGTGTACCTATCAATAGCCCATAATTTTAAGCCAGTAGGATCTTTATTATGGTGGGTTGTGAAGTGTTTAGAAACACTGTACTTTGGAAAACTGTTCTTAATATTCTGTATATGTTCTTTGATCCGTTTCCATAGTGGGCGTTTTGTTCTTCCCACATATTGTAAGGAGCATGCACATTGTAACACATATACAACTCCCTCAGTCCTACAAGAAATGAACTCTTTGATTTCATATTTCTTCTTTGTACTTGTTGATTCAAATATTGTACACTTTTGTCCGTTGAGGTTTGTATTTTTGCACGCAAAGCATCTTCTGCATGGATAGAATCCTTTTCCGTGGAAGAAAGTTAAACCTGCCAATTTCTTTGGTGGATCTCGGACATTTTTTGCTACAAGGTCTCTCAATGTTGGTACTCGTCTGTAAATAAAATGGGGTCTTTTAGGTATACTATTTTGGAGCATTTTATCAGCTCTAAGGAGAGGCCAATATTTTGTAATTTTTTTTTCCACCTGTCTGTGTTGTGCACTATAATTCATTATCAGTGGAATCTCATTTTGTTGTTGATGGTTCCTTGGTTTATCTTGAATTAAATCTTTTCCTGGTATTTGTAGTACTTCCTGTATTTTATCATCAATGAATTCCTCATTATACCCTTTCACTAAAAATTGTTACTATTTATTCTCTCCAACATTTTTCTTTTTGGAGGCTCCCGCTACCTCCAGATACAGGGGGTGGCTATGGGGACCAAATGTGCCCCCTCTTATGCCAACCTGTATCTGAGGGGGTAGGAGCGGGAAATCTTCTTTAGGGAGGACATGCAGAGGTACTTTGAACAAATTCCTGTGTGGAGAAGATTTATTGATGACATTTTTTCATTTGAACAGGTACTAAGGATTCACTTCTTTCATTTTTGGATAGTCTTAAGATTAATAACTACAACCTCAAATTTACATTTGAGTTCAATCAACAAAACCTTACCTTTTTGGATGTCCAAATTCTAGTCAACACTAATGGGAGCATAAGAACAACCCTGTACCGTAAGCCATCTGCAGGGAATTCATTGCTCCACGCCACTAGTTCCCACCCCACTCCTCTTATCACAAGTGTGCCCTACGGGCAGTACTTGAGAATCAAATGGAATTGTAGTGCTGATTCTGGCTTTGAAAGAGAAGCTGGCTTGCTGCGATCGCACTTTCTTAAGCGCGGCTACAGTAAAAAATGTCTCAAGAAAGCTTACCTTAGGGCAAAAAAATCACAATAGAGCCTCCCTCATACATGACTCAAAATCAAAAAGGGCCAATCCTGGTGTTCGGCTTATCACCAGGTTTTATAGCCAGCACCGTCAGGCACGAGAAATTATGAAAAAATACTGGTATCTATTGATGGGAGACGACAAGGTAGCTAAACATCTAAAACCCTATCCGGAAATTACTTTTAAATGATCCTGATCTCTGAGGGATACTTTGGTACATAGCCACTATGATAGCCATACAAAAATTACCAATGAATTCAACAAAGGCAGTAGACCCTGCCATCGTTGTAACTTCTGTAGGTTTATACTTGCAGCACGGAGCCTATGGCTTCCGAATAGCCTTCTCTTTAGACCCAATTTCTCAGTAACATGCCAATTAGTAGGCATTGTATACATTATGCTATGCAAATGCCAAATGTTTTACATTGGTAAGACCAAGCGACCTTTTTTCTGCTGGATAAGGGACCATGTTTCCTTGATAAATAAAAAAGAATGGAAACTCCTATTAGGCGTCACATTGGTTTACATCACAACTTTGACAGTAACTGTTTGCACTTTTTTCCCCTTGAGCATATCCCCCCTGGTGACAGGGGAGGAGACTATGACAAACTAACTCCTCCAAAAGGAGGCACGTTGGATACATGAATTGTCAGCTTTAAAATACCCGGGCATGAATGACGCATTCAGTTTTAAACCTTTTTTGTACATTGTTTATTCTTTATTTCCAAACATCCTCCTTTTTTCCTTCTTTTTCTTTCTTTTCTTCTTTGTTTGTTCCTTGATTTTCCCTTTTGAGTTTATATATATATATGGTATTTTTCCATATATCCATATTATTGTTCAATCAGTTTTGAATTCCCTATTGATTTGATATTATTTTTTTACAGGCTGCCCCCCCATTTATAATGCATTCATGTATAACTGTAGTAAACATAATTCAATGTTCGTCTCTCATTTATGGATACTCCTGTCTATTTTGGTCCACACTGACGCCAGGGGCACCCAATCTGAAGGATGAATAATCAATCGCCCTTCCATTGGGAGCCCTAGAGATGTCAGTCCCGATTGCCCTTGGATGGTAGCATTATTTCCCACATAAACCCAATATTGCACCTATTTTTGATCAATACGTGGATCATGATACAATATATTTTTAGTTTTATGCCCAACGTTGTCTTTGACACTTAAAACTTGTTAGATTATTACATTTGCCTTATTTATTATTTTCCCTTTCTAAGATGGCGTTTTTGGCCTCTGTTGCTTTAACTCCAATATATTGCTCTGCACATGCGTCTTAGTGACTTTTGACATGGCCGGCATCTAATAATGACGCCGCCACGTCTTTCATTCAATCGCCCTTTTCTAAAATGGCGCATCTAGCCTCAGTTCCTTTAATTATATTATACCATCCTGCGCATGCGCACAATTGACTTCTCACACAGCGAGCTTTGGTCAATGACGCCACTGCGCTTCTCACCCAGCTGCTTTTCAGGCAATCTCATTATGCATCCGCATCCCGGCGGTGATGTCAGAAGCTGCCGGGATGGAGGGTGTATAAAGGCGGGTGTACACCGCGACCCTCTGTCACAGGCTGTTTATTCCAGGAAGGGTGCGCACCGCTTCCAAATCCCATGCCTTTCTACCTCTACCAGTAAGTGTCCTATGTGCAGTCATGTCTGATAGTGACAGATACTGCACCTACGAACTTCTAATCAGCACTGTTTTCTTTACTTTCATTATTCAGAACCTGCTTATGAGGATCTCTTTTAAAGAGAATTCCCTAAGCCCTGGCCATGGCTCCTGTATTAGTTTACTGACCTGTTACTGCTCCCCTTTTTTGCTAAGAGATGTTCCTACTTCCAGCAAATAACCATTGATTCTATCAAAGGTAAAATCTGTTTCATTATTTAATTTAGGTCAATTTAGGATGCATTGCCTAATTAATTATTCATCATTTCCCGTTTTGATATAAAAAATTTTTTCTTTTATTAAGGATATATAAAACTTTATACCCCCCTGCGGTCATATAAAGACGGAAACACATGATATGAGAGCCTGTACATTGGTGACACCACTGCAGCAGGAAATTGTTTATTTATTTCCAATATACCTCCAACGCATTACAGTCTGGTAAGATTGCAAATATCAATGCTTTAATGCTTTATTATTTCTCTTTCATATATATCTTGCTATACATTGACCGATTTTTGACCTGTGCATGTATGATCTAAATGTTCATCATTTTTATATATTTATATACTACTCTGTTTAACCCTACGGTGTTAACTCCATTATGTAATACTATGTCTCATATATGTCTTTTTTGTTCACTGTTTAGAACTTTCTACAATTCATACCAAAACTCCTGAAGAAACTCGTATTGAGCGAAACATGTTATGAAATCACATTTTTTTTGATCGCATGCCCTCGAAGGGCTTGAATACTGAGATATATGTATTATCTTTTTATGATGATGTCTTGTCTATAGTGAGATGTGCTTTTTAAAGAAAATTTTCAATAAAATGTAATATATTTTATGGATAGATCATACGTGTCTTTCTATTTAGTCCATTACTTAATGTAAGCACCTTAAAAGTCCCTGGGGTGTTTGTTAAACCCCCTCCCTCCCTCGTTTTTGTTTTACTGCCCCAATGAGCACACGTAGCCACCATTAGCACCTCCTTCTATGACTACTGGCCTGTCAGTAATAATCTACTGCTACCACTCTAGGCCTGCCACTATTACTATCTCATACTGGACCCACTGTTTTTTAATTGCAGTAGCACTTTTAAATTGGTACATCCATTTTTTCTGCAAGTTTTTCGCCATTGTAAAGAATTTATGCAGTATCTTTGACCAGGTAACATCTGCTCTGCATCAGTATTCCTGTACATTTACGGTATTTAGCACCACTAACACCTCAAACCTAATTTTCCACAGCTGTTTCACAATTAAAAAGAATTTAAATTTTTTTTGGCAGGTAACATTCTGTGCCATGCACAACTACATCTATAGGGTTATGGCAGAGGCGTAACTAAAACCTTCAGGGTCCCGGTGCAATAAACCGTGAAGGGCCCCCCTGACTCCCGGCCAGGGCCCTTTCTTAGGGGCCTGCGGAGCGCCAGGGCTCGGTCGCAAGTGCAACCCTGGTAGTTCTGCCACTGGTGTCAGTATCTTTTTTTTTTATTATTACTTTTTACCATTTTTTTTTACAATATTTTTTGAAAATTGTTTAGGAGCCCCGTTGGGGGGCTTTGGTGAGATATTGAGGGGCTAAACAGACCTCTGGTGTTCCACCTTTGAGACAGAGAAGGGAGATTGAGGACACAGCCCTCAATCTCCATTTCTGCAGCCTCAGCTGCACATAATTTTCCCTTTCTTTCACAAACTGAAGCATTGTAAAGGTAGTTTACTATGTCTCAGTTATGAATGAATGGAGTCAGTGATCGGTACCTATCACTGACTCTGTTCATTCAGGGAAGGAAGGGGCCGGTAAATTACATATTTACCAGCCCTTTCCCTGCTCTCCATCCTGACAAATCCCCCAGCTGTGCTGCGGGAGAAGAGGGGGGCAGGAGAGAGCACAGGGGCCCAGGGGGAGCAGAAAGAAGCTGAATAGGAGGAGTGGCGGGGGAAGGCGTATAGAGGAATCAATCTGTTCAGATGCTGGGTGGGGGGTGGGATCAGTGGCAGATGCTGGGGGGGATGGGATCCATGGAAGATGCTAGGGGGGTATAGTGGCAGATTCTGGGGGGAAGGGATCAGTGGCAGACACTAGGGGGGATCAGTGGCAGACACTGGGGGGATCAGTGGTAGATGCTGTAGGGTTATAGTAGTGGCAGATGCTGGGGGGGGGGATCAGTGCAGACACTGGGGGGGTCAGTGGTAGATGCTGGGGAATGGGGTATAGTGGGAGAAGGTGGAGGGGATGGGATCAGTGGCAAACATTAGGGGAGGATCAGTGCAGACACAGTGGTAGATGCTGGGGGGTATAGTGGCAGATGCAGGGGGGGTGGGATCAGTGGCAGACACTAGGGGGATCAGTGGTAGATGCTCGGGGGGTGGGATCAGTGGCAGACACATGGGGGGATCAGTAATAGATGCTGGGGGGGGTAGGATCAGTGGCAGACACTTGGGGTATGGGATCAGTGGCAGACACTAGGGGGATGGAATCAGTGGAAGACACTAGGAGGAGGGTTTTAGTGGTAGATGCTGTGGGGGAAGGGATCAGCGGCAGACACTAGGAGGGGGTATCAGTGGCAGACACTAGGGGGATGGGATCAGTGTCAGACACTAGGGGGATGGGATTAGTGGCAGACACTAGGGGGATGGGATCAGTGACAGACACTAGGGGGGATCAGTAGCAGTGCTGGTGTGTGTGGGGGGGGATGGATGTGACACTGGTGGTGGGATGGGAGCAGTACCAGTGCTGTGTGGGGGAAGTGGCAGTCTGGGGGGTGATGGGTTCAATAGCAGTGTTGCTAGGGGTTGGGATCTATCACTCTCTCACTTTAAGCTTGGGACTCTGTGCTTCTTGTTCCATGTATGCTACGGCTCCCTCCACATGTCTCCAGGTCACTATCCCAAGAAGGAATCTCCTCAGACGGTGGAGACCTCCTCCGGCTCCTCCCCTTCAATCCACCTGGTCAACTTACAAGAGTAACCAGCTTCTGCCTCCTGATGCCTATGGAGGTTTGCAGCTGCAAACTCAGTGGCTCTAGGTGAGTGGACCGCTGTGCAGTTACTGTGGCAGTATGATACACAGTGCAGCTGAGAACTCAATGGGCGGAGACGCTGGGTGAGCAGTCTGCTCTCCGATCATCGCCTCTGTGTAAATAGCACAAGTTCCTCCTGGCGGCGGGCCCCCCCATACTGGCAGAATGCTAGGGCCCAGTCGCAGGTGGGACTGGTGCGACCCTGGTTGTTCCGCCACTGGGTTATGGTGTTTTTGCACCATTCATCCCTCAAACACAGGTTTTCCCCAGCTGGTTCATAGGTGCAAAGGTTTTTTTTTTCAGCAGATAACAACATCCTGTGCTCAGCAAGAATAGACTGCTGTTTCCCAGATATTTTCCCATATTTTTGACTGGCAACCGCTGTGTTGGCCATTCATTTTTGCATTTCATTATGGTACATCATCATTAAAAATGGACAACACTTTTTTACTACATTATTCTCCTCAGTTTGGAAAATGTTGTGACTTTCATGCAGGCTGTATCATGCTATTTGTATCTATCATTGGCTCTATTTGGGTACACTGGTATGATCCACAAAGGAGGAATACTTATTTGTTTAAAGTGGAGTTCCACCCACTTTTACAACTCTTCAGCATCCCTCACTAAACTGTGCATTGTAAACTAATTGGATATTTTTAAATTTTTTTCTCAACACCTACTGTATATCTGCTGTATTCATTTTTCACTTCCTCCTCCCTGGCCGTGGCCCATTGCATCATTTCCTGTTTGCAATGCCTTCTGGGAAGGGGCGGCAACTTCCTCTGACACTGCCGTTGCTACGGAAACCTGACCTGAAACCTATTACACTGCTTGTGCTGCACTGAGCATGTGCGAGATCTGCAAGGATGAGATCCAGGAAGAAATACAGTCTGGCTTCAGATGCCCACACTTAAGATGGCCACGGCCTGCTGTAAGTTTATAAAATAACAAACTACTGCTATAAACTAACAAAACAGACCTTAGTTTACAGACTAACTTTACTAGAATACATTAAGCTTGTGTATTATAGGGGTATTTCTATTTAAAAACTATAATTTCGGCCGGAACACCACTTTAAGTAAAATTGGAGTCTCCCCCTACAGTCTCCTCCTTCAATTCCCTCCTATGGAAAGTTAATAGATTTTGTGCAGTAGAGCAGTATAATGTATATATTATATATCAGAGAAACAGCTGTCTCACTCATCTCTAAAAATAAATGACTCCCAGACAGCAACCGATTGCTAGACTTGCTAGGCTTTACAAGTTTGTTGCACAATTGCAGTAAGTTTGCATTGCATGACTCCAGATCAACTTTTTTTGCAAACATTCTGCAAATCTGCTGCAAGTTCTGATTCAGTTATGTTGTGCAATAGTCATCACACCACAGCGGTCACTGTAGGTGAATTTTCATGCTGTAAACTTGCAGAGCTCTTGCTGTAGACTCACCACTGCAACTTTGCTCATGGTAGAGACTTGCCACGCAAATTTGCTACAAATGATAAAAGCGTCAACTAGAACTTGCTTTAAGTGCTCTGTAAGTGTACAACATTTATATATATGTGTACCCATGAGCACACATATACAGAGAGACAGATACTGAGACAGAGGACGCTCTTATCACATGAAATTAGTGATTGTCTTTTATCGAGTAAGTGTCCTCTTTTAGCAGGGTTTTAAATTAATTTTTAAAGCAGAGAGCACTATGTCGCCTGTGTTTTTGATCACATGACAGTCCCCTGGAGTGGAGAAATATCTAAGGAGCAAGGCTGTATAATCCTGGAGATCAACTTCCTATCTGTGAGATACACATTGGGTGGAGATTGTGAAAGAGAGAAGGTGAACAGCTGATTCCTGACTGAAAGGAAAGACGTTTGGGGAGTGAGAAATAGAGAGTTCATTAGAGTCTACCTGACGCATCCTTGAGGTGAGCAGATAAAGTAGCTGGTGGTGGTGTGAACAAGAGTTTTTTGCATAGCACGGTGATAGAAGGTTAACACTGAAATACAACTATCAAGATTTATGTTCATTTATGGGACTTTTTGTATGGCTTTTTTTGTGGATTTTTCATATTGAATTTTCACGTACAATTTGTACATAGTGGATTATTGGTTATCAACAGGGCTTTTTTTCAGCAGGAACGTGGGGAACGCAGTTCCGGCACCTCCAGCAATGAATGTATGTAATGGCAAGGATTGCTGGAGTGTGCTGGGGGGGTCTATTGATGCTTGCTGCTGGGGGGATCTATTTTTGTGTGGAGGTCTATTGTTGCTAGTGGGGGGGGTCTTATGTTTCGGGGGGGTAATTGTTGCTGGGAGGGATCTACTGTTGAGGGAGAGTTCTATTGTTGCTGGCTGCTGGAGGGTCTATTGATGCAGTCTGCTGGGACATCTGTTGTTGCTGCTAGGGGTCTATTGTTGCTGGGGCGGTATTTTTTTGCAGGGGGTCGTCTGTTGTTGTGTGGGGGATATATTTTTGCTGGGGTGAGGTCTATCATTGCTGGGGGGGTCTACTGTTGCTGGGGTGGGTCTATTGTTGCTCACTGCAGGGGATCTGTTTTACTGTCTTTGTTGTTATCATTAACAAAATCCATGCAAATGACTTAGTAGCAAAAATTATACTTGGTTCTGTATTTTCTAAAAGGGGCAGTACTAGGAGGTTGGTAGGAAGTGGAACCAAGGAACGGTGCTCAGAGGCGGGCATGGAGCAGAAACAAAGGGTGAAGGTCGGAGTTCCTACACCTATTCTCTGAGAAAAAAAGCACTTGTTTTCACTGTAGTAGCGCTGCACTGCACTGTATATGTGTGCTCTTGGGTATACATATTTATATATACATATATAATATTGAATTTAGAGTGTAGTGAATTCCAGTGGTGGCCTGTCCATAGGGGGTGCCTGGGCGCCACCCCTCCTCCTGTGTAGTCACAAAAAAAGTTAAAAAAAAAAAGTTTTAAAACTGCCCCTTTAAGAAAAAAAAAGTCCTTTAATGAAGTGCACTGTGTTTGAGCGCCGGACACAGTGCACTATGGGAAGTGCCACATCAAATCAATCACGAGACTGCAGACACGGCGCTTCATTTGCAGGCTTTTGTCCCACCTTGCGGCGCTTTCCGAAGCGCTGAGTAGCTTCCGCCCGGCGCTCGTAGTATCTATTACTACGGCCAGGCAGTTTGATTGACATCTGAGTTAGATGTCACTTCCTGTTTTCTCTCTCCCATTGCGCCCGGGAGAGAGAACAACGTAAGTATGAGGAGTGGAGCGGACTCCTCCATCGCCGCTGGAAGGAGACACCACAGGAGAGGAGAGGACATCAAGGTAAGTGCCGCGGTGCTCCGGGGGAGTATCTGTAACATTTTTTAAACCTGCTGGAGTTGAGATATTGGGCCATAGTTTTTGTGGTTTTCTTTCTCTCTGAGCGCTTGAGCTGGACCTGAGAGAGGATGTGCTGGATCCCTGGAGTCCTGGAGAGAGACGCACAGTGGGAGCTAGATCTTTGCAGTGATCCTATGGGGAGGGTTATCTGCCATTTTAACCCCTTATATTCTGGGGGTTAATTAATTTGGTTAGAGGCTAGTTCTGGCAGTGGTGGCTGCACAGCAGTGAAGCTGGAGTTGATTGTTATTGCACTAGTTCATCTAATAAGTTATTCACTTTCTGCGACTCAGTTTATTTATATTTGATTGCACAGGAGCACTTTGTTGGAATCTGTTTATTACACTTTAGTGTGGATTTCTCACAGTATTGGTTCAATGTATGTTTTATGAATCCAGTTGGAATATTTTTATTTATTTGGAATACACAAAAGTATTTTTTTTTGTTTAATAGTGTTTTAATGTGAAACAATTTGCACTGTAGCACTTTGATAATTTGATCATTTATGTATGAATTTATGAATTTTGAAGTTATTGCACTAGAGCACCTTTATTGAGTGTAGTATGCAACTTTTTGGTGCATAATATAGGCTTGTGTCCGGCAGCAATTGCCTGTAATAGAAGACATATTTGTAGCAACTTTCAAGCAATGAAATGTCTATTAATATCTCAAAGGTAAAGTTGCACTATTATAACAATTTAGGTATTGAGGTTTGGATTACTACAGATGCCCTTTGGTGACAATGACAGATTTAATTAATAACCACTTGGTAAAATTGATGGTGAATTCTTTATATATTAGTGTTGTAATAATGTAATGTAATAATAGAAATAATACATTTCAATCATCCTGACACCATAACAACCATGGTGCCGGGATGATTGAAGTGCTAACATCAGGTGTTTGGAGTATCTTTATCTGCTCATTGTTAAACTTTCTAGAATACACATATTTCTATTGTTGTGTAGGATCTGGGTCTTGTGTCCTTCCATCCCTCTCTCCCTCCATCCCTCGTTCATCTCAGACGCTAACCACGCCACCTTAGAGCCACGCCCACTATTTTGCTGACACCACGCCGTTTTCACCAAGTGGGAGGGGTCAAAAAGGAAGGGCGGGGTCTGGCGCCCCCCTATCCTAAAACTTCGCCAGCCGCCAATGGTGAATTCACTTTAGGTGTACAGCAGCTGCGTTGCCACAAGTTGCCAGTGAAAATTTGCAGCAAGTTAACAGACATACAATTCAACACTGCCACAAATTTGTGGCAAGTTATCCTTGCTATCTGGGCTGTGTTTAAAAAAATATCAGTCTTGTTGCATATACATGGCTGAAATACGACTTGAAATTTCCCAGTATTCAAAAAAAGGTGTGATTCTGCAGATCAAATCTGTTCAATTTTACATAACATTTGAGGAACAAAATATTTATTTCATTTTTCTGCCAGATAGATGCCTATTCCCTGTCTCCAAAATTGCCTTGATTTAAAAGGATGTAATTCTGGCTTCAAATGTGTACAATGTTTACATGGTGTCTCTGGAAAAATAAAGTTTCACTTTCACTTCTTTCTGAAATATACATATTCTCTGCCTTCAAAAGAGCCTCAAAACATAAAGAAAGTGATTCTGTTCAGCAAAAAAATTCAATTTGTTTTATAAAATGCTTTAGTTTCATTTTAATATAATATGTATGGCTGAAATATGCCAACTCCCTGCCTCACAAATTGTCTCCCATAAAATTTTACTAAGCAAATCCATACAAATTACATGTGGTATCTTAAAAAATACAGTGGTGCACCGAACAAAAATGTTGGTACTGAAACCAAAAATGCAGGATGCACTTTGCCGTAAACCGAAAACCAAAAACCAAAAATGAAAGTTTTAAAATATATATATATATTTTTGAATAGAATTGTATTATATTCAACTTTTTAATTAATATCATTAATTTAAATTAATATGAATTTATTCTTGCCCATTATCTGCACCTTTAGCGCAAGAAAAGCTCAAGAAAACTGCATCCTTTTAAATTCTATGTATGTCTTCACACTGGTCCGTTTGGCTTCCATTGTGGTGTTAAAAATCTTGCTTGCTACATTTTTAGTCAGTAAAAAAAAAAAACGCACTAAAAATGCACCTCCTCGTTGAAATGCATTAAAAATGCAGCAAGATCACATCAATAACACACCAATAATGTTTTTGAGTCACATGACCTATGAAAAACACACCATTAGCACAGTAAAATTGCAGTAAAATTGCATCAAAATTGAGGCAAAATCACATGCGTGTTCAATGCCATTATCGGCACCTTTTTCTTTATCGGCAAAATACCAAAAACACCATTCTACTCTAATGCAGCGTACACACGATCGGACGTTCCAACAACAAAATCCATGGATTTTTTCCGACGGATGTTGGCTCAGACTTGTCTTACATACACACCATCACACAAATGTTGTCGGAAATTCCGAACGTCGCAGTGACGTACAACACGTACTGTACAACGAGCCGAGAAAAATGAAGTTCAATAGCCAATTGTGTACACACAATCAAAATTTACGACAATGGATTTTGTTGTCGGAAAATTTGAGATCCAGATCTTAAATTTTGTGTGACGGAAATTCCAATGGAAAATTTCCAATGGAGCATACCAACGGTCGGAATTTCTGGCAACAAGCTCCCATCGAACATTTTCCATTGGAAAATCCGACCGTGTATGCGGTGCATAAAAAGCTCCTAACGGCTCTTACATTTTTCTGGCTGAAATACGACCAATTCCTGTCTCCAAGACTAGCTCCCTTTAAAATGGATGAGATTCTTTTTAGCTAATCAATGCAATTTATATATAGTGTCTTTCAAGAAAATACATTTGTTATTCATATTTCTGGCTGAAAGATGCAGACTCTCTGCCTCCAAATGTGCCTCCTACTGTATTAAAAAAGAACGAGATTCTCTCTCTGTAAATATGCACAATTTTTAAAACCTGCATCCGCATCTTTTCTGTATAGGAAAAATAACCCAATTATTTTGGAAGGTGCAATCTGCTTGTTGTATGGTTGACATGTAGCAGCATGTCCAAACAGGATTAAAAGCTGTGGTACTTAAAATATTTTTTAATTCACTCTGTGAAAAAGAATGCTTGTGAATGCAATCTGCCTATTTTCTCCCTCAGAAATTGCATCCTATTCAAATGCAGGTTAGAAAAGTGTGGTGCAATTCTGTTCTATGTCTATATTTTAAATTATACACAAAAAAATATGTTTTTTGTTCCATATGCAGTATGCATGTTCAGTCACTCATACATTTCAGCCTGCCTATAAAGGCTTGATATCGTTTGGGAAAATCTCTAACCTTTTCTATGCAGTCTCCAAAACAAGACACCAAATGTTTACTTCCAGATGCAATGTACTTTATTTTCTATTGAACAAAAAAGACACTTTTTGTACTTTTCAGATGCAGTGTGCTTGCTCTATCACTCAGAAATTGCATCTCAACCAAGAAAGGCTTGAAAGATGTGCTGAAAATCTGTGCTTTTTTTGACTTTTAAATTTGAAATAAATATACACATTTTTTTTCTCTGATGCAATATGCCAGCTTAATCCTTGTCCAAAAGGGCTTAAAGGAGTACTAAAGTCACATTCATTACATTAAGTAGTAATGTAATGAAGTAGTATCCTGTATTAATATTGCTGAAAAATGTTTTCTTACTTTGAAAATGTGTGCATATCCACAGTCCATCCCTGTACATTCTCAGACCTGCTTCTGGAACAGTAATCAAGCCACAAATCAGCATAGCCCAACTAAAACCTGCACCACCATTGGCCAGAAGGAACATGCTTATCTAAAGGGATGCTAAGTTGTGTTCTTTCCCTCAGGCTCATTCCTTACCATCACTTAGGCTTCATGTACACTGGCTGCTCCTATACTCACGTTTAGGAGCTTTTGGCGTTTTTTTGCCAAAGCCCCTAAACACAACTCAATAAAAGCCTATGTGTCCATGTACACGTAGTCTTTTACAGAGTTATGAGCAGCCGTGTTTAGGGGAGGTTAAAACTTCCTCTCCTGAACACAGAAGAATTGCGTTCAGGAGAGCCACATTTTGGTCAAAGACATCCAGGGGAGGTTAGTTTA
The DNA here is from genome assembly GCF_042186555.1 of Aquarana catesbeiana. Lineage (NCBI taxonomy): Eukaryota > Metazoa > Chordata > Amphibia > Anura > Ranidae > Aquarana > Aquarana catesbeiana. Next base: position 221,842,324 of record NC_133328.1, read on the forward strand.
CATGAAGCCTTACACTCTCTGCTCCCAGTGCATCTGAATCGGTGGATACAAAGGGAGAAATGAAGAGAGTTGTAGACACAGGAATAATGCAGAAGGGGATGTAGCGATGCTCCTCATGTTACAGTTCTCCCAGGTGAGACATTACTTTTAGTCTTGCACAGTCCATTCACTCCAGGGTGGCTCCAGGATTTCTGGTTTTGTTTCTGCTGCCTACACAGCTCCTGACAGCAGCATCTGCATCCTAGCTCCTGAAGGCTCACTTAGACTCAACAGCAAACCACACTGGGTGGATTACATGCTCTTATCCTTGCCTCTTGTAATTTTTAATAAAGTATTTTTCTATCTATTGCACTTAGTTGGCGCCCTCTGCTGTTTTCGTTATATATTGCAGAGATTACTTCAGTCTCTTTGAGGAGCTACCATGGATATCTTTGTACCATTGGACATTTTAGTATAATCCTAAACCCCCCACAGCACATTCGTGTGTATGATTATGTTGTAGCTTAGCATCCCTACATGTGCCATTCTCGATAATTCCCTGCTTAACACTTATCTTGTCCATGGTATATGGGTTTGTGATTTGGAGGCATTTGTTGCTCTCTAGGTTGACAATTTGTTAAGCATTATAGACAATACCATGTGGTAACAAAAAGAAGATCGCAAGCTTAATTGGTACATGTCCTAGCTCCATGTACACTTTGTTTGACATACCGTGCCTATTATCCCAGAAAATAGCTATTACTGGTTCTCCTTTAATGGGGTTCAGATTTTGGATCCAAACTTTGGTAATGTTTGGCCAATCTGTGTCAAACCAAACCCAGGTACGTTCAGCTCATCCCTAAGCCACTGAGAGCTTTTTTTTGTTTTTTTATCAACAGTAACACTAGTAGTGAAACGTGAGATGCAAAAAAAGAAATGACTGAATGACTGAACCCCTTTATAACTGGATAGACCATGGGACTACAATGTAGACACACTACATTGTGTACTTTAAGTAAGTACCAACTTGTTGTGAGAAATCAAACCTAATGACAGACTCTCTTTACAACTGAAATGTGTGACTACAAATATACGCACAATGAAGGAGGACGAGGAGTGAGGCTCTGAAACACCATTTTTGTTAGTTTCACTCAATAACGCTTGGGACCTGTTCTGCTTTAATCTCTGTAATAAGGTTAACATAAAGTTGTAACAACAGGCAAAAATAACCCTGTAAAATGTAGTAGTCTAAACTGTCTGCTTATAATAATATGGTGTAGATGCCGTAGGATAAGCCCTAGACCACACAACATGACCTGTTACAGTAGTTAACAACACAGCTATACTGTGTTGGCTGTGCAGCACTGCTGCTCAATAAATAATCTAATACACTGTAAATGCAGTATAATAAGCCTCACAGTGCAAAACAATGATGCACAGTAAAGGGTAATTTACAGCTATACTGTACAGACAAGAAGTGCCTGATCTAATATGCTGCAATGACAGATGTAGTAGAATAAGTCCCACAGCACAAAAAAAGTGCAGTAATGCCGCGTACACACGATCGGAATTTCAGACGGGATATGTTCGATGTGAGCTTGTCGGAAATTCTGACTGCGTGTAGGTTCCATCGGACATTTGTTGTCGGAATTTCCGACAACAAAAAATTGAGAGCTGGCTCTCAAATTTTCCGACAACAAAATCCATTGTCGTAAATTCTGAGCGTGTGTAGACAATTCCGACGCATACAATTCCACGCATGCTCGGAATCAAGCAGAAGAGCCGCACTGGCTATTGAACTTCAATTTTCTCGGCTCGTCGTACGTCACTGCGTTCTTGGCAATTGGAATTTCCGACAACATTTGTGTGACTGTGTGTATGCAAGGCAAGTTTGAGCCAACATCCGTCAGAAATAAATCCAGGATTTTGTTGTCGGAATGTCCGATCGTGTGTACGCGGCATAAGAGTAGTTTACAACACAACTATACAGTACTAGTCCCTGCCTGACAAACATTGCCTATACTAAGTTTTAATATCCTGCAAATGTGGAATGGTGTCAAAGGTGGAGAGACATGTTTCTACATACATAGAACTAATCATCCCCAGCCACTGGATGTGGCACACACCCAGGGCAATATGCCACAATTTCCCACAATCATCACACTTGTTCGGTTCAAGCATTCCCAAATCAAATTTGCAATATTTGGGAAGAATTTCACTTTTACCTGAAGATAAACAGCAACACTACTTCCAAGCATGTAATTTAAAGGATTTGTATTTTTTCCATGCCACCCTTGTTCTCACATTTAAGGGACCCTCTTACCACTGTACAGTATTGTTTAAAAAATGTTTTTTGATAAATGCCCCCTATGGCAATGCCCAGCATCCCATGCACCTTTTTTTGGCAATAGCTTGCCTATTTGTCTTGAAAATGGCCATACTGTACAACCAAATTTCACCCTCATAAACTATAATGAGATTTGCTGCTAAATTACAAAATTTCAAACAGGATTAAACTAGTTTGCTGCAAGTCGGACTAAGGCAGATTTGCCCATGGCTACATACCTTAAAATAAAGTTTTCTACAGACACAGAGGATAACTGAAGACAAAGATGCATGTTGGTATTGAGATTTCAGTCAGCTATGACATGGCAAAATTACAAATACAGTGCATCCAGGAAGTATTCACAGCGCTTCACTTTTTCCACATTTAGTTATGTTACAGCCTTATTCCAAAATTGATTAAATTCATTATTTTCCTCACAATTCTACAAACAATACCCCATAATGGCAACGTTAAAGAAGTTGGTTTAAAATCTTTGCAAATTTGTTAAAAATAAAAATGAAAAAATCCTATGTATATAAGTATTCACAGCCTTTGCTCAATACTTTGTTGAAGCACCTTTGGCACCAATTACAGCCTCAAGTCTTTTTGAGTATGATGCTACAAGCTTGGCACACATATTTTTGGACAGGTATTTTCCCATTCTTCTTTGCAGGACCTCTCAAGCTCCATCAGGTTGGATGGGGAGTGTCGGTGCACAGCCATTTTGAGATCTCTCCAGAGATGTTCAATCGGGTTCAAGTCTGGGCTCTGGCTTTGCCACTCATGGACATTCACTGAGTTGTCCCATAGCCACTGCTTTGTTATCTTGGCTGTGTGCTTAGGGCCGTTGTCCTGTTGGAAGATGAACCTTTGCCCCAGTCCAGAGCGCTCGGGAGCAGGTTTTCATCAAAGATATCTCTGTACATTGCTGCAATTATCTTTCCCTTGATTCTGACTAGTCTCCCAGTTCTTTCTGCTGAAAAACATCCCACAGCATGATGCTACCACCACCATGCTTCTCTGTAGGGATGGTATTGGCCAGTTGATGAGCTGTGCCTGGTTTCCTCCAGACATGACGCTTGCCATTCATGCCAAAGAGTTCAACCTTTGTTTCATCAGACCTGAGAATTTTGTTTCTCATGGTCTGAGAGTCTTTCAGGTGCCCTTTACTGGTTAGTGGCTTTCGTGTGGCCACTCTACCATATAGGCCTGATTGGTGCAGTGCTGCAGAGATGGATGTTCTTCTGGAAGGTTCTCCTCTCTCCACAGAGAAATGCTGGAGCTCTGTCAGAGTGACCTCACTGACTAAGGCCCTTCTCCCACAATCGTTCAGTTTGGCCAGGCAGCCCACGGAAGAATTCTGGTGGTTCCAAACCTCTTCCATTTTCGGATGATGGAGGCTACTGTGCTCATTTGGGACCTTCAATGCTGCAGAAAAATTTCTGTACCCTTCCCCAGATCTGTGCCTCGATACAATCCTGTCTCAGGGATCAGAAAATTCCTTGGCTTGGTTTGTGCTCTGACATGCACTGTTAACTGTGGGACCTTACATAGACAGGTGTGTGCCTTTCCAAATCATGTCCAATCAACTGAATTTACTACACGTAGACTCCAATCAAGTTGTAGAAACATCTCAAGGATAATCAGTGGAAACAGGATGCACCTGAGCTCAATTTTGAGTGACATGGCAAAGGCTGTGAATACTTGTACATGTGATTTTTTTCATTTTTTATTTTTAATAAATTTGCAAAGATTTCAAACCAACTTCTTTCACCTAGTTATTATGGGGTATTTTTTGTAGAATTTTGAGGAAAAGAATGCATTTAATGCATTTTGGAATAAGGCTGTAACATAACAAAATCTGGAAAAAGTGAAGCACTGTGAATACTTTGCGGATGCACTGTATGGTTCCTCTTGTGTGCTGAAAATAGTGGACACCTTGTAATACTTATATTAAAATCTGAAACACTGACTTCAAGACAGTATACAATACATGGTTAAAGTGACCTCTAGTGCCAAAAGTGGAAATTGCAGGTGTGTTGTACTGGAAAAAATACATTTGTATGTTATTTTTACTTGGAAAGCAGTACAATATCATCCTAATGTGTCCTGAGGAAGACAAATATATTAGAAGACTTTGTGAGATGATTTTATTGTCTCACTGAGGTCTCCAGTTGATAGGTAATTGGGTTCTGCACATTGATCGTTTATTTTGGGAAGTATATCTAAGAAATTTCCACCTGCAGCTGGAGTCACAGATCCATGTGTGTGTGTGTGTATATATATATATATATATATATATATATATATATATATATATATATAAAGAGAGAGAGAGAGAGAGAGATTGAGATTGATTCATAAGCCCTCATTATAAGGTCTTTTTTTGAGGTAAGTGCATACCCTCATTGGGTCCCTGGTGGAGGTACACACACACTCCTTTTGTGTTGGGATTGATGTTACCACTGGCATTGTGATTTGGACATTATTGTTTGGACTTTTGTTCACTGAAGTTGGTTTCACTTTATCACATAGACTCACTAATTTATGTGTATATATATTTATGGTTTTGTGTTTAGTGTTTGACTATATGTATTATAGTGCATCACAATTTGACTATTTTCACTGTTCTACAGTGCTGTGAAGCTCTCCTGTTTATAGGTAATTGGGTATTCCACAAAGCCTTATCTAGAAACTCAATACAGGTTTTATGCTTCAAAGCCAGACTATACTATTTTGTCAAGTTACACCTTTTTATAAATACGTTAAGCTTTTATTAAATATTTATAGAATTTCTATTAAAGCTATTAAATGATAACTTTACATTAAATAAAAAAAAAAAACATAAATGTGCTATTAGCAGCAATCTTCAGCTTTTTTAAAACTTTTTTGTTCCCTAAGCGACTTTTTTCTTTTTTACACATATGTTAAAAAAAAAAAAATAGGAATGAAGATTACTTAAAACCACAAGAACACAATGGTGAGATTTGCTATTTGTTTTATGTCAGATGATAACTGTGCTATCTGTCACCTCTATTATCACCCAATGTGTGCTTTTGAATTCATACATGTCTGTATATGGGACTGGGGGGGGGGCTGTTTTTAATATAAACTTTATTCTTTTAACTTAACTTTGTTTTAACTTAAAGTAGAACTACTGTATGGGCAAAGCTTTTTTTTTCATTTTGGATAGAGTAAAGAAGTGTTATACCCCGGCTGGTTTATTTTTTTGCCATCTGTGTCCATGTGGCCAGCAAAGTTGGGGCTCTTGAAGAAAGCACAACAGATCCCAGCAGACTTAATGTGTGCACTATTAGTCTCTTACCAAACCTAGGGCAACCTCCTTTGGGTTCCTGGACATGTTCTGTGATTCAGTGAAAGTCAAGTTCAAGGCAGACAGGGATAGATGTTGCTGTGATATCTCTCTTTCAGTCCAGCTCAGACAGTCCCTCTTATGTTTCCTGACAAGCAGTAGGATTACTTTCCAGTACATTCTGATCTCACCAAGCATCCAAATCACACCTTACATGCTCACTGGTTGGAATTTCCCGATTTCTGAGGCAAGGTTAGTAGCCTCTTCCCCTGATTGTGGTTGGCTATGGCAAGGTTCTGTTCAGCCAGCAGCACTAGCCCCGTTTTTTCCAAACACACCTGCTTGCTTCAAGACAGTCTTCTCCCCTTTCCTTTCCAGACCCACTTCTCCTTGCTCTGTTGCATCAGCCAATCACCTCCAGGATCAAATCAGACCCAGCCAAGTTGGCTGCCCCCCTGCACTGGAGACACTCCATAGACGAGCATTGTGAAGTGGTCTCCTTAAAGATAACTGCTGCATTTCTGCTAGAGCTGCATGATTCTGGCTAAAATGAGAATCACATTTTTTTTTTGCTTAGAATAAACATCACGATTCACTTGTGGTGTAACTTCTTCTTTCACATTATACAAAAAAATAAATAAATAAACTTTACTGTTTCGTTTTTTTTTAAAGGGGTTGTAAAGGTATTTTTTTTTTTTTTTTTTAAATAACAAACATGTTATACTTACCTTCACTGTGCAGCTCGTTCTGCACAGAGTGGCCCCGAACCTGGTCTTCTGGGGTCCCTCGGCGGCTGTTTCAGCTCCTCCCCGCAAGCATTTACCACCTTAATGCGAGCTCCCTCGCATGGTGGTGAGTGCTTGCGGGCGCGCTCCCGTGATGCAGCCAGCGGCTATAGCCGCTGGCTGTATCACTCGGCCCCGCCCCCAGGCGCGCCGCGTCATCGGATGTGATTGACAGCAGCGCGAGCCAATGGCTGCGCTGCTTTCAATCCATCCACTGCAGCCAATCAGCGACCAGGCTGAGCTGCAATGAAGATGACGAGGACGAGCAGCGAAGATTCGAGGCGTCAGGTAAGTAAAACGGGGGGGCTGGGGGCGGCGGTACTGTCAAAAGTTTTTTCACCTTAATGCATAGAATGCATTAAGGTGAAAAAATGTTTACCTTTACAACCCCTTTAATTAATTAAAGTGTATTTTTTTTTTTTAAATTGCGTTTGAAAAACCACTGCGCAAATATGGTGTGACATAAAATATTGCAACAACCACAATTTTATTCTCTAGGGTCTCTGCTAAAAAAATATAATCATGTTTTGGTGCTCCAAGTAATTTTCTAGCAGGAAATAATGATTTTTACTTGTAAGCAACAAATGTCAGAAAAGTTTTGGTCTTTAAATGGTTAAACTTCCCTCATTTACATGCCAGAGTTCTTTCCTTTGATAAAAGAACAAAAAGATACTTTGTTTCTACTTATTTGCTATATTGTAATAAAACTTGGCAGGCTGCCTGGATTTTTTTCCAGCTGTGAGAACTCTCTGCACTTGTTAGAAAGATCTTGAGATGCTGTTTTGAAGATCGGGAAGGGAAAAAGTTTGCCATTTTGATTCTTAACGATTAATCGTGCAGCTCTAACTTCTGCATTAAAGAATATTCTGTTCAACCCTGTCTGCACTGCAGAAGGAAAACACAGTAGCAACAACAGAAGAAGTTCTGCAGCAGTTTTCAGCTACAGTACAGATTACATTTGTATTATGTCCTCTTGATTATTATTACTGTCCTAATCCTAACTGTAAAACATCTTTAAGAAAATTAAATGTATAAAAAAACATCATTCAAAAATGTATAGTACAGACAAAAGAGACTGTTATCCAGATTATGCTGATGCCAATGTTTCTTGATCTGTGCAGTTTATGCTTAGGATTTAAAATATAAATGGCAACCACTCCAATCCATTTAATACTAGCTTTATCAAGTAAGGTGCACATGTAGAAGACATTTCATAGAACAATACAATAAAAACATTTCTTAGCATACTTAGCAGCTAGTAAGCAACAAACAAAAGACTCTGTTTCAAAAATTGAAGTTAAAAACAGAGATTTTATTTGCATACACTTGCAAATGTATGTAGAAGCCACTCTGTCTTGTCAAGGCTCCTCTGTGAAGTATGGTCTGTAATTCTAGTCTAATGATAGCCATTCACGTCTCAATTTTATTATTCGATCAATGTGTGGTTCAATCAAAATGATCAAATAAAATAGCCAGAACTTCCGTTATGATCAAATAAAACTTGATTTAAAACAGACTCCTTCAAACTGAGACAAACATAAAGGGCTAAAAATTATTAAAAATTTTGCATCAATCAACAGCATTCAGATGCTTCGGTCATGAATATGATTGAATTTTGATTGATCAGCTTATGAAATTGCATAGTGGAAACAGAGATGCGATAGACATTTTATGTTCATATCTTCCAACAATTGATCGCAATCCACTTTCCTGGGTGTGGCATATTGATTGATTGTGTTGTCAACATTACCTGTTCCTATTGGGAGAGATCAATCAGAAAAGAAAGCAATCATTTATCAAAGCGTGTATGGCCACCAAAGCAGAGTTCCCATCTTGCAATATATGGCGCATTGAATAAAGCGAGGTATGCCAGGAGGTACCCTATTTCTCCTTGAGCCCGGGTTCACACTATATCGGGGCTGCGGATCGCACAGGAGCGCTGTGCGTCCCTGTTCCCTGTTTCAGGGACGAATCAGGGCCGATTCTATGCCTGAATTCGGCCCTGAAACAGAGCCAAAGACGCACAGCGTTTTTGTGCAGTGCGCTCCACAGCCGCCCCGGAGATATGTGAACTGGCTCCATAGGGAGCCAGTCACATTCTCCTGCTATGCGAATTAGATGTGCGGAAACACACATCTAATTCGCATAGGTGTGAACCCGGGCTAAAGGTGTAGAGACACACCAGAAGCCTAGACTAGGACAATGACAGCTGAAGACCTCCAGTGTGTCTCTGCATGTTCCTTACCTGAGAAATCTGAATATTCAGTGGTATATTGATTAAGGGCTGGTTCACACCACTTGAGGTACAGAAAGCGCTTGCCAAGGATTAATGGCACCCTATTCATCTAGCAAATGTGGGTTATTTGCGAACACCAAAATGAATGGTACCACACAGGACCATGCAGTTTGGTATGTGTTTTGTACTTTTTGCTTGTTCTTGTGTGTTTGGCAGCTCATTGAATTTAACGGTCTGTCAAAAATGTGCTACATGAGAAAGTGCAAAAACTCGCACACTTAAATGCTTCTTTATATAGATATATATCTATCTACACTATATTAACAAAAGTATTAGGACGCCTGCCTTTACACGTACATGAATTTAATGACATCCCAGTCTTAGTCCGAAGGGTTTAATATTGAGTTGGCCCACCCTTTGCAGCTATAATAGCTTCAACTCTTCTGGGAGGGCTGTCCACAAGGTTTAGGAGTGTTTCTATGGGAATGTTTGACCATTATTCCAGAAGTGTATTTGTGAGGTCAGGCACTGATGTTGGACGAGAAGGCCTGGCTCACAGTCTTGGCTCTAATTCATCCCAAACGTGTTCTATCGGGTTGAGGTCAGGACTCTGTGCAGGCCAGTCCAGTTCCTCCACCCCAAACTCACTCATCTATGTCTACCTTACTTTGTGCACTGGTGCACAGTCATGTTGGAACAGGAAGGTGCCATCCCCCAACTGTTCCCACAAAGTTGGGAGCATAAAATTGTCCACAATGCTGACACCTTAAAGGGGTTGTAAAGGTAAGATTTTTTTTTTTTTTAAATAACAAACATGTTATACTTACCTTCACTGTGCAGCTCGTTCTGCACAGAGTGGCCCCAAACCTGGTCTTCTGGGGTCCCTCGGCGGCTGTTTCAGCTCCTCCCCGCAAGCATTAACCACCTTAATGCGAGCTCCCTCGCATGGTGGTGAGTGCTTGCGGGCTCGCTCCCGTGATACAGCCGGTGGCTATAGCCGCTGGCTGTATCACTCGGCCCCGCCCCCCGGCGCACCGCGTCATCGGATGTGATTGACAGCAGCGCGAGCCAGTGGCTGCGCTGCTTTCAATCCATCCACTGCAGCCAATCAGCGACCAGGCTGAGCTGCAATGAAGATGACGAGAACGAGCAGCGAAGATTTGAAGCATCAGGTAAGTAAAACGGGGGGGCTGGGGGCGGCGGTATTGTCAAAAGTTTTTTCACCTTAATGCATAGAATGCATTAAGGTGAAAAAATTTTTACCTTTACAACCCCTTTAAGAAGTTCCCTTCACTGGAACTAAGGGGCCAAGCCCAACCCCTGAAAAACAACCCCACACCATAATCTCCCCTCCACCAAGTGATTTAGACCAGTGCACAAAGCAAGGTCCATAAAGACATGGATGAGTGAGTTTGGGGTGGAGGAACTTGACTTGCTTGCACAAAGTCCTGATTTACTTATTGAATACCTTTGGGATGAATTAGAGCGGAGACTGGGAGCCTGGCTTTCTCATCCACATCAGTGCCTGACCTCACAAATGCGTTTCTGGAAGAATGGTCAAACATTCCCATGGACACACTCCTAAACCTTGTGGAAACGCTTCCCAGAAGAGTTGAATCTGTTATAGCTGCAAAGGGTGGGCCAACTCAGTATTGAACGCTACGGACTAAGACTGGGATGCCATTAAAGTTCATGTGCGTGTAAAGGCAGGCGTCTCAATAATTTTGGTAATATAGTGTGTATATATATATATATATATATATATATATATATATATATATATACATATATATATATATATATATATATATGTATATACATATATATACATATATATATATATATATATATATATATAGAAAAACTCATGGAACGATGCTTGATGCCAAAATAAGTGTCCTTTACTGAAAAGTTAATCCATAGAATATTGCAAAATACAAGCAAGCCACTGTACAGTTCCGAGCGCCACTCGCTCTTCGTCAGGCTTTTCAGGCTGTGTGTGAAAAGCAAAACCTCACTGTGTTCCTTTATCCACACCCAGTCTGAAACACACCTGTGTCAATTAACTAATTACTTTATACAAAACACCTAGAAGCATTCCAAAGTTTCACCTTACCAAATAAAAAACTTACTACCCCAAAACCATCCTAAATTCCCCAAAGGGGATAATTTACAGAACAGGTTCATCATCTTATATCCCAAATAACATCATCATATCATTTATGAACCAATTATAATCTTTCATTTAATATGCTAAGTGTTTTGCAAATATTGATGAAGAATACATATATGTTATTATTCTTATATATGTCTCAGAGTTCTTTCATGGATTCCGGTCGATGTTCCACTATCTAGCATTTCCAACGGAAGCCTTGTAGTCAATCTAAGGAAAATATAACATATTCAAAGATAGTCATACCTTCTATTCAATCTCGCACTAAAAATTCTTTTTAAACATTCTTTTTAAACAAACAGAAACAAATCATAGTCCCTATTCATACCATCCGGGTGTAGGGACTGTAATTTGTTAATCCACCAAACTTCACGTTTTTTTAATTTCAAAATCCTATCACCCCCTCTTTTGTCTTGGGGAATTCCCTCTAGAACCATAAAACGTAAATCAGTGTCTTTATGGCCCATTTCTGCGAAGTGACGCGATACAGGTAAACTTGATTGAGGATGTCTAATCGTACTACGGTGTTGTGCGATACGGTCTTTAATTTCTTGGGTTGTTTCCCCCACGTACAGGAGATTACAGGGGCATGTGAGAATATAAATCACGTACGAAGACTGACAGATATAAAAATCATTAATTATTATTTTCTTATTGGTCCTGGGGTGAGAGAAGTTATTCCCTTTAATGACTAAATTACATTGAATGCAATTGAGACAGGGGTAACAGCCTTTTCTTTTACTACCAAGGAAAGTCATCTTCCTCTCATCCTGTCTTTCTGATTTAAATTCGGATCGCACCAAGAGATCGCGCAAAGTTTTATTGCGCCGATATGCCTTCCGTTGGAAATGCTAGATATGCCTTCCGTTGGAAATGCTAGATAGTGGAACATCGACCGGAATCCATGAAAGAACTCTGAGACATATATAAGAATAATAACATATATGTATTCTTCATCAATATTTGCAAAACACTTAGCATATTAAATGAAAGATTATAATTGGTTCATAAATGATATGATGATGTTATTTGGGATATAAGATGATGAACCTGTTCTGTAAATTATCCCCTTTGGGGAATTTAGGATGGTTTTGGGGTAGTAAGTTTTTTATTTGGTAAGGTGAAACTTTGGAATGCTTCTAGGTGTTTTGTATAAAGTAATTAGTTAATTGACACAGGTGTGTTTCAGACTGGGTGTGGATAAAGGAACACAGTGAGGTTTTGCTTTTCACACACAGCCTGAAAAGCCTGACGAAGAGCGAGTGGCGCTCGGAACTGTACAGTGGCTTGCTTGTATTTTGCAATATTCTATGGATTAACTTTTCAGTAAAGGACACTTATTTTGGCATCAAGCATCGTTCCATGAGTTTTTCTATTATTTATGGTGGAAGTTTGGGAGTCCACCCTGACGGTGCTTTGGTTTAACAAAGATATCAAGACAAGAGGGTAACCCACCTGATGTTCATTTATTATACTCCCAGTGAGTAAGTTACCTTCATTCGTGATGGATACCAATGGAGCTACATTTTCGTACACCCAAGAAGAGACCACACAGATTATGTCTCAGATCTCTGGTTCCAGGAATTTCCTAACGGGCAATACCCCGGTGTACAACTCTCGCACATGGGATAAATTAAGAAGGAAGCATACATCACTTGAATTGCACGGGCTAACTTTGGCCGAATACCATCGTGTACAACGAATCCCCAGAGGTTTGCGGGTACGTCTCGCCCCGACCCTATTCAGCGATAATGATGAGTTTAAGAACACATTTATGCAGATTCTTAACAAATGCTCATTTGACCTAATGACTTTGACTATTTCATTCATACATAAAGAATTGGCTTCACTGTCGGAACAACTTACTAAGATCGAATCAGAATTACGTACTGCGATGTCTGTGGAAGAGTTTAACAAATGTAAGGAGATGGCCGATGAAAGTATTAACAAATATCGCTGTGAATTGGAAACCAGAAAACGTACCAAATTCGATCGTGATATTGAGGACTATGAAAGGAACCAGGTATACAGATGGCCCCGTCCATATAATCGACGTGGTCGCAGCGACTATGGAAGCCTTAGGAGAGAGATATCTGATAACTCTTCAGCTAACACAGATACCGATTCCTCATCCAATTTTTTACAAATAGACCGCGGAGAACGGTCCACTACTCGGATGCAAACCAGATCTCGCTACAACAGAGAAGGAAGCCACGACAGATATCGCAATACACGAAGCAATCGGGGCCGACCAAGGGAGACTTAGTCCATAATATCTCCAGAAGGGTCCTATCATCGGATGAGGTAGGACTTTTTAACCGTGGTTTATCTTATTGTCCTAAAAATCACTTAGATCCGTTTCAGTTAGATCAAGATCTGTATCGCCTATTTCGTAATATCAGATGGAAAGTCCATTTTCTTCATAAACCATTTGCCCATCATGACATACCTGAAGGGAAGTTAAGTAGTAAAAGTTTGGGACTGGTAATGAAATCCAAATCCGTCCCCCCCACTACTTATGTACCTGTTGAAATGTTTGTACAGGAGGTTACCCGAGATGTGAAACATCTGTTACAACAAGTGGATTTCAAAGATCATGTACCTAACAATTTGTCCCCCCAAGAAAGAGTGACACTGCGGGAATTAACGAAACGGAATGATATTATCTGTAAACCTGCGGATAAAGGGGGTTCGGTCGTCATTATGGACCCTCAAGCTTATGAGAATGAAATTAGGCGACAATTGGATGATGATACAGTATACAAACCTTTACAATCGGATCCCACATGGAGTATTAGAAAGATCTTGGAGAGTATTGTAAAACCAGCATTAAAAGAAGGACTAATCTCACATGACTTATGTGAATTCCTACTACCAACACATACTCGCACTCCGGTTCTATATATACTCCCCAAAATTCATAAGGACAAACACTCCCCACCAGGACGTCCCATTGTGTCAGGGAGTGACTCGATCTTTGTACCCACGGCCAAGCTATTGGATAAAGTATTATCACCCTTGGTAAAGGCCACTCCATCTTACATCAAGGACTCTGGTGACTTTTTGACTAAAATTAGGGACTTACCACCAATTCCTAATGAATCTATTCTGGTCACTTGGGACGTAACGAGTCTATACACCTCGATCCCTCATGGGGCTGGTATTGAAGCAGCGCTAAACCTAATTAAGAACTGTCACGAGTATTCGGAAGCTCAGATAATTTTTTTTGAGAAAATGTTTAGATTAATTTTGTATAATAACTATTTTCTCTTTAAGGATCGGTACTATATGCAGTTGACGGGGGTAGCCATGGGTTCTAATGTTGCCCCGCCATATGCTTGTTCATTTATGCATGATTTTGAGCAAAAACATATTTTTGTGAATAAACTTTTTTTGGAGCATTGCGCCTCTTGGTGGCGCTATATAGATGACATTTTTGTCATATGGCGGGGCAACATCGAATCACTTAAAATGTTTGATGAGATGATTAACAATATTTCACCAAATATTCAGTTCAAAATTCATATTGGCGGAAATTCGGTCCCCTTTTTAGATATACGGGCATATATAAAACAGGGACGGATCGAAACTGACATATATACTAAACCTACAGATAGGAATCAGTTATTGAGATATGACAGCTACCATCCCCCCCATGTCTTTAGTTCTATCATTAGAAGCCAGCTTCTTCGAGTGACGCGAATAGTAAGTGATACCACAGTTAGAAATGAAAGATTAGATGAAATGTGCTGCAGGTTTAAGGAGCGGGGCTATCCAGAAGAGATAATCCGATACGAACTAAATAAAATTTTGAATCCTACTGACATTCCCAATAAGAAGAGATACACAGCCGATAAACCTAGAATTCCATTTGTCTTCCAGTTTAACAGCTATAGTGATAGGATCTTTAATATATTGAGAAAACATTGGACGATACTGAAACGATCTTATCCCCATATAGAGGAGTTTCAATTAACTCCATTGAAGGCATATCGGCGCAATAAAACTTTGCGCGATCTCTTGGTGCGATCCGAATTTAAATCAGAAAGACAGGATGAGAGGAAGATGACTTTCCTTGGTAGTAAAAGAAAAGGCTGTTACCCCTGTCTCAATTGCATTCAATGTAATTTAGTCATTAAAGGGAATAACTTCTCTCACCCCAGGACCAATAAGAAAATAATAATTAATGATTTTTATATCTGTCAGTCTTCGTACGTGATTTATATTCTCACATGCCCCTGTAATCTCCTGTACGTGGGGGAAACAACCCAAAGAATTAAAGACCGTATCGCACAACACCGTAGTACGATTAGACATCCTCAATCAAGTTTACCTGTATCGCGTCACTTCGCAGAAATGGGCCATAAAGACACTGATTTACGTTTTATGGTTCTAGAGGGAATTCCCCAAGACAAAAGAGGGGGTGATAGGATTTTGAAATTAAAAAAACGTGAAGTTTGGTGGATTAACAAATTACAGTCCCTACACCCGGATGGTATGAATAGGGACTATGATTTGTTTCTGTTTGTTTAAAAAGAATGTTTAAAAAGAATTTTTAGTGCGAGATTGAATAGAAGGTATGACTATCTTTGAATATGTTATATTTTCCTTAGATTGACTACAAGGCTTCCGTTGGAAATGCTAGATAGTGGAACATTGACCGGAATCCATGAAAGAACTCTGAGACATATATAAGAATAATAACATATATGTATTCTTCATCAATATTTGCAAAACACTTAGCATATTAAATGAAAGATTATAATTGGTTCATAAATGATATGATGATGTTATTTGGGATATAAGATGATGAACCTGTTCTGTAAATTATCCCCTTTGGGGAATTTAGGATGGTTTTGGGGTAGTAAGTTTTTTATTTGGTAAGGTGAAACTTTGGAATGCTTCTAGGTGTTTTGTATAAAGTAATTAGTTAATTGACACAGGTGTGTTTCAGACTGGGTGTGGATAAAGGAACACAGTGAGGTTTTGCTTTTCACACACAGCCTGAAAAGCCTGACGAAGAGCGAGTGGCGCTCGGAACTGTACAGTGGCTTGCTTGTATTTTGCAATATTCTATGGATTAACTTTTCAGTAAAGGACACTTATTTTGGCATCAAGCATCGTTCCATGAGTTTTTCTATTATTTATGGTGGAAGTTTGGGAGTCCACCCTGACGGTGCTTTGGTTTAACAAAGATATCAAGACAAGAGGGTAACCCACCTGATGTTCATTTATATATATATATATATATATATATATATATATATATATATATATATATATATATATATATATATATATAAACACTAACTGCTAGATACCATACCATGCAAAGACCAACTGCTAGATGTATAAATATTGTGGAGCGGTCATTGCAATATACATAGCACAGCTCAAGTATATTGCGATAAAATTGCACAAATGGGTAAAGATCTACAGGTGGCATAGTGTAGTCAGAGTAAGGTCCCGCAATTAACTCCCCTTAACCTTTTTTCTAATTATCTGTATGGATGGGAAGACATAAAAAACAGAACTATGCAAAGCAACCCAATAGAGTAGGCTCGAGCAAAGAGAAAAAAAAAATGGGGGTGGTAGAACTTCCTTCACTCAGCGTCCCTTCTGCTCCTCTAAGGGAGCACTAGACTCAGATCATTGCAAAATACTGTAGATTTGTACTCCGCAGAAAACGTCAAATGCTTTTTTTTTTTATGGTGTGCCCAAACAAATTTTATTTTTATAAATGTAAAAGACAGTGACTCAAGGGTTACTCTGAAAGTGGATTTATCCAAAAGTAGAAACTTCAAACTGTCTCCTTTTCCTGCTCAATGGACCTATTTGACTTCATTCTTGTCCAAGCACACTAGTACACCAACCTACCCAACCTCATGTGATGTAAACTAGACTCAAGGTAAGCCTATCACCGTTGTCCTCAAGCCACTCCCACACCTCCCAAAAGCTCCCCAAAAAACAGGCATTGTAACTGACCTAGAGAAATTGTCAGGTCACCTGGGACCAGGTGACAGATGCACTCTGTAGGAGTCGGAAGTGCACCGCTAAGGTAGTGGACCCTAGGACTGACTGCTGCGGATTGAACCCTGGAAGGTTTAGGAAGCAGGTCTACAGGATAACTAACATGGATCCCAGTGGGAGCTACAGCATAGATTCCCCAGGGCACGGAGTCTAAGAGCCAGTGGGTGTTCACCAGAGCCTCTAGTGGTGAGGATGGGCTGCGCTGCAGTCTGGCTCCAGGTCGCAGCCCCCAGGGTCTCACAGCTCACGCTCACCGTAGACTACAGGAGAAGAGGAAGGAGGCAGCAGGCTGGAATGACAGGGAAGTAAGGGGTAAGCCAAAGGTCAGGGTAACAAGCAGACAGGGAGAGTCGAGAACAGACCAAAGTCGGTAACAGGAATCAGACGTAAGAAACACAGCAAGTACACACAGAGGCTAACACACAATGGTTGATCAGGACTGCTGGCTTGCAGTGCACAGGTTAATATAGGGTTCCCTGATAGGGCCTGGGGTGGGGCCATGCTTAGAGGAGAGGTTATAAAACCAGTCAGGTGAGAGGCAGCTGGTCTTTAGACATGAACACATGGAGACAGGTAAGCTGACAGAGAAAACTCTATTGCATAACCATGACAAAGAAATATGATTGTGCTCTGTGACTGTTATCATCATGGCTTACATAACTTTTATAGTGGGTGCAGGAAGAATGCATTGCGCTACAAAAAAATCAGCAATAGAATACAGAATACTTTATTAATCCCAAATGGAAATTGGGAAATTGTTACAACACAGACACACATAACAAAGGCAGCACAAGATCACAACAATAACTGAACAAGATACAAAAACACAACAAAATTATCAATAACAGCCATTAGCACCAAATAAACAAAATTAAAACTACACTACAAATAAAACATCCATACAATTAAAATAAAACATAGAATAAATAACACAGATTAAAATAACAGCCAGACTACCAAATACAAATAATATGTGAAATGATAGTGCAGCGCTGATGATATATATGCTACACATATGCTGGAACAGAACCCATATCTGGGAGCAAAAATGTGCTGCAAATATAGTGATAAATAACACAATCAAAAGAATGAGGTGTTATGAAAGAAACTCTCACAAATAAACCAATTGTAGTGATTGGTGACACGAAAAACTATATAAAAAGTAAATCATGTGTAATAAAAAAATGAATGAAGTGATCCGCAATAATATGTGAATCTAAATCCAAATATTAGGAGTGAAGTGACACATGTATGAAATGGTCAATGTGAACAAAGTCATTCAAATATTACATCTGACGACAAACAAAAGATAAATAATAAGTAGCATGAATCTACAAAACATAGACTAGTAATATGGAATGAATATTAAATACCAACAGAGGTACACAAAGCTGGAAATAAGATACAACAATTTAAGGTGTACCTATGACCAAAAACCAGGTTGTATGTGATAACAACAAACAGTGAAATCAGTGCACAAGGTGGTCAATAATAATATGACCCTGAATACTGTTGACATACAGGGGAGTATGAAAGGAACCACCCTAGATTCAGGGCAATTAAAAGTCAATGCTGGTAGGAAATTCAAGTTCAAGCAAATGAAAACTGGCTGATAAATATATGCGTTATGGGCAAATAGATCAATATATGCTGAGATCAAACTGAAGCCCCAAACAATACGATCAGCATCCAAGAATAGATGTAAAACAGATGTGGTACTCTTACCGGAGGTGGTGGACTCACAAACCGTTGGCGGTGAGTCAAACGAGCTTGTACCGGAATAAACCGAATTAAAGATGGTGCAGATGGAGTCTTGACCGATATGATGAATAGACTTCTCCAAAAATCGAAGGCCAATAATAACAGGTCAGTATTCACAGGCTTTTACTCACCACCAGGATACTGTAAATCTGGGTGGGACTCACACCAACCAACAATAGGCATGATTGTACACAGCGGTCATCATCTTTAGTCCTCTCCGTGGTGGTAATGATGTTACAAAATGAAAAAAAGAGAAAGCCTCCACATAGTGTAAGTCCAAAAGTAGGAAAATGTATTTAAAAATGAATCTAAACACCTGAACAAAGGGGTGTTATAATAAAAAAAGGTATAATAACAAATAAAAAGCACAATGAATCGTAGCTCAGCAAGCAAAACAACCCTGCGTGTTTCGTCTTAAGAGACTTCAACTGGGGTAATACACCAGTTTCTCTAACACCACCCCAAATAATAGCAAAACAAAACCAACATACTATAAAAACAACACAAAATCCTGATCGTAAGCCAGAATTAGATCTTCACTTCCAGCCCTCCCAGAGAAGAATTATATACCTTGATCGCCACTGGCAAAAATGATTTCCTGTGTTGCTCTGTGGTGCATTGTGGGTGCAACAATCTGTCACTGATGGTACTCCGCAGACTGATCAGCGTATTGTGGAATGGGTAGGAGGAGTTGTCCAAGATTGAACATAACTTGAACAACATTCTCCTCCCCAACACTGTTCTAAAAGACTCCAATTTTAATCCAACAACATTACTGGCCTTGCAAATCAGTTTGTTGAGTCTGTCGGTGTAAGCCTGCTTCCCCAGCATGCCACTGCATACAGGAGAGTGCTGGCCACCAAAAAATCTTCAGCATCTTCCAGCAGATTATTAAAGGACAATTCAATTTATCTTAGAAAATCAATGCAGTTGTAAGACCATTGTACAAGTTATGATTAAAAGCAAACCAAAGAGCAAGTTGATCTTATTGATTTCATTTGTCTTCTTGAATTCACATTAATGCAAACAGCATTTCCATTTATAGCATTTAACATTCATCAATACCAATTTACTGAAAACTGAAATCTAAAGTAAATGTGTTCGTTAGCAGCAGTAGATGGCTGTACAATCAGATTAAAATTCATATAATTTATCCCTCCCTGCATGTTCCAAGTCACTTCAAGTATATGGCCCAGAGCAGAAGTTAAACTGGGAGGAGGGCCAGCATGATGGGGGTGGGCAGTGAGGCCGAGTGAATAAGGGGAATTATTTGAAAAAAGGGGGGTATTCACTTACTTGATTGGGTCCTGAAGGGATGGGGGGTGTCCTGCAGGGTGTGGAGGGAGGAGGTGTTCAGTTGGAGAGTAGTCGGAGCTTCTCACAGGGTAAGGAAGATGTCTCCCACCCACCCTCCCTAGTTGATGGGTTTGGGGATATGTGTCGACGATTAATAAGGGTGTGGTTGGTTCTATGGTAGGATGTGTACGGGGTTTAGATTTTGCCTGACTGTTCAATTTGTGGGTTCTTTTGTTACTTGTCATTGCAGCAGTGGGTGGTCTATTGGGTCTTTGAAGGCCGTGCTGGAAAAAATACTGGAGAATTAGGGGGGCTGGGCCCATCTGGAGGTATGGGTGTCCCTACCCTTCATAATAATACAATGGTAACATTGGGGGTTTTCAAGTTGGTTGTATCTGGTAGTAAGTAAGTGGTACTTGTCCCCGAGTGGGTGTAAGTTGCAGCTGGGGGCCTTTGATGGGTGACAGATACAACTAGTTGGTAAAAAGAAAATAGGCCTTCAAAGATCTTTAGACCGGGCAAGATTAGAATGAGGTTTTTTGTTAATGGGTTATGTATTGTATGTAGTTATGCATTCCCTGTTTATAGAATTTTTGTATTGCAATTGTTTGAAAGAATAAAACAAAGGCTGCTATGGCCATTCGACTCCAAAAATTACTGTGTCGTCTGGTTAATTTGGAAGGGGAAGGAAGTGGTCAATTGTTACTGTTATAGGTAGCCGGAGCCTCAGCAATCTGCACATCCATCCGTCATGCAATAAAATGTTTTGGAATGCTGCATTTATTTACAGATTCAATCGAAATTTAGTCATTTAAACCTCAAAACATTTCAATTGCTTTCTCAAATATTACATACAGGGTACATCACAATGTATCATGCCTAAATGAGAAAATCTATATAATGGATTCTGTCATTGTACTGTATTTGTGATATTTTATTTTGCTAGACACAAGTGCTTCGATAGTAAGTAGAGATAAACACCCTCTTGTTACATAACTAACAGACTGTTGATTGTGCATTTAAGTATGGTAAATTGTACATTAAAGTACTTGATGCTAATTAAAGCTCTTATACACAAGGAAATCTGAGCTTAAACACCCTGGTTCTCCACTTTAAAGAGAAACACAGATTGACCCACATGCTTGGCAACTCAACATAAATGCAGACATGTTACATGTTTAATTGTAGTCATTTGTACATATCCAAAAGAAAAAAAAACACTTTGATGTTCTTAAGATAATATATTTAATGGCACTGTTACAGTTAGAGAGTATATATTATATATTTACAATCTATGTTAATGCAATTGTAATATTGCATACATGAGTGAGAAACCATACAAGTATGTGAGGACAAATAATTGCATGATCATATTTATAACCATCACAGAGTCATCATGCAAAACCCGATACAATTAAACTTTGTGAAAGATTCAGGCATCACGTGATAATTGGACTGTGTAGGGAAGAATACTACATATTACTGTACATACAAATATTCGTTAAGAACATGTAATTTTTTGTGCTTTAATGTTATAATACTCCTGTGTACAACCATTAGTCCCTAGTATATCTATAGCCAAAACACTTTTAAGTTTTCTGTTTTAAAAGTTTTAATTATTTTTCAAAAGAAAGTAGGTTTAAAATACAAAGCCTAATGGTCTATGGCATAACAATTTAAACAATTTCAGTACAAAAGGGTAATCAAAATAACATCTGTCACAATATATGTAACTACTACATATCTTCCCTGAGTAAATTTAAATTGAAATGCTCAGCCATTAGGAAGACCAGCTTACTATCCAGATCGACTCCAATTTATTTTCTTTGTCGCATACATGAAAAAATTCAAATTTTTGCCAATAAAATTACATAAACCCCCAGAACACTATATATTTTCTGAAAGCAGAGGCCCTGTAGAATAAAAAGGTGATCATTACAAATTTTAGTTTCACATGATATTTGCGCAACTGTTTATTAAATACCAATTTTCCAGAAAAAATATAATAAAATTAATTTTAGTGCAAAATCACACCATATAATACCCATTTTTGGTAAAATATAAAAGATGAGGTTGCATTGAATAAATAGATAGCTAACATTTCATGTTTTAAAATTGGCAAAAACGATGGTGCCCAAAAATCACCATAGGTGACGTTTTAAAAGCCATTACAGCTACTCAATTTAGAGTTAACTAGGAGCTCTTGTGCTAGAATTATTGTTCTCACTCTGACATTCGTGGCGATATGTCACATGTGTGGTGCGACCACCGTTTACATACACGTACACACTCTGGGCTTGCGTCTGCGCAGGTGTGTGGGGCAATGGGGGTTTTGGCAAAAAAAATTTCCATTTTAATATATTTTATCATTTAATTTTTTTTTTACTTTTTTTATTTTCTTTTATTTTTTATTTTTATGTGATTGCTTTCACAAGGGGTTAATAAACCCCTGTGGTGACAGGTGCTCTTTTTGGAGACATTAGGGGTCTAATAGACCCCTTATGTCTCCCCTGCCCTTCACACCATCTAACCGAGCACAGATCGGCTTGGTTAGATGTGTCTCCTGGCTGTACTTGCCAGGAAAGTGTGCATATGAAACCGGAAGTAACATTACTTCCAGTTTCATTGTTTGCATGGATTTGCCTCGGTCTCACCGCAGTTTCTCTCCCCCCGCCGGCAGATGTGTTCCCGGGTAAGCACAGGACAGCCCGGGAACCATGGGAGGAAGGGGGCCGCCGGCAGGAAGGGGGGCACCACGCAGCTGGCTGTGTGAAAGTGGTCGGCATGTGCACATACTTCTCCGCCAAAACTTGAAAACAAATCGGTGGTTTGAAACACCAATTATCTCAATATTGTTGTAAGCTTCTATGTATCTATTTTTGACTTCAGCTATCAGCTTGTGATCAAAGGTTCATTCTTTGGTCGTACATAGTACTACATAAGAGCTGAACTAGTTAATAGCGTAGGATCCAATAAACAAAATACGGCAAATGGCAAAATACAAAAGACTGAGAGAGTATGGATCATTGCTCGTAAAGATCAAATGTATAGCCAATGTATAGCGGCCACTCTCATTGGGAATCTCCAAGCGCTTCAACACTGAGGTACTTTACAATACTAGTCTAGGTTAGCCATAGTGCAATATCAAAACACATTTAGAAACAAAAACAGAAAGGGGGAAAGATGAACATGAAAGATAAAGAAGTAGAAAAAGTGGGAGGAGGAAGGGAGGCAAGAAAAGAAAGAAAAAGAGAAAGAATTTGCCCATCCGGGGATATTGTACCATTCAATAAAGCATCCGCTTTCAGGCTTCTGGAACCTGTAAATAAGAAAGCCAGGGTCCCCAGAATCTGTCAAAAATGCGTTGTTTATCCCTTGGAGCACTCACAATCTTTTTGTGTCAAATCAAATCTTTATATATATCATTATTTTTTTTTTCTACTGCAAAAAAAAGTTTTATTCAGATATGTGGAAGTTTTTGTATGATATAAATTTCAGTGTGAATTTCACATTTCAGCCAGCTAGTCTGTCTGATTTTTGGACTCCTGTTCTAATACCTACAGACTTTTTCAATTTGCTGATTGTTAACATCACATGTATCTGTAAGCTGTTTGTGTGTATATATGTCCACATTTATGTTCAGCAATTTAGCTATGATTAAGCACCAGTTCAGCTGTGAAACACATTAGTTGTGCCTGTAGCTCACCACCCTATCCTGTTGACTTCCTGTTTTTATCTTATGGAATAAAAGTGATTGCATTGGAGTGTGACCATCCAGCTTTGTTTTTTTTGTTTCAGGGCTAGATCAACCACTGGACTCTTCCAAGCTGTAGCTATAGCTATCTTTGCTGCCAAAAATATAAAATAAACGAATGTCTGCAGATGACGTGGAATATCATCCACTGGCTTATTCAATAAAGCAATCTGGGCATCCTTGAGTACCAGAGAGTACCCAAGTACCATCTAGAGTTGACTTTAGAGCTTGCATCAGTTAGAGCGACATTCAGGATTCCCTTGTGGATACGGGTAGTCTGGGTAAGCCAGTTCCATGCCTACGACCTTTTCCCATGCTAATTGATAGGACAGTTAAGTGGAGGAAGAAACAAATAATTTGTATAACATGGAGATGCATCCACATTGTAAAGTTAACTGCATACATTTGTTTTCAAACACCATAGCAAGATCTAAGCTCTTTTTCTGCAGAGTACGCAGGAAATGACTGATTTGTTGTAATCAAACTCTCAACAGGAGGCATCTCCTATTGTTGCACAAAGTATGTAGCGGGGTGTATGCCCTTGCTTGTGATCATAAAATTGTCCAATGCGATATAGACTCTTATTCACTCTTTTAAGTTTTGTAGATTTTTCTATTGCTGTCGGTGTCCCCAGTGGTGACATTTACCCCTCTATTTTGTTTACTGTTGTCACCTGGCTAGAAAGTGATGAGAAACCTAAAATGTTATGCTTTTTCTCTGAACAGAAGGTGGAGGGAATCTCCCAATGATGACACCTGAGGACACCTGTTCTGATGAAAACTTAGAAGATTTGCTCTCTTTTTGGACAGATTTCCAGACACTCATGATATAAGAGGATACTCTTGATATAAGGGGGACTCTGATGGGGAATCCTGCTGCACTTTATATGTTTTTATATTTGTTACTTACTCCCCCTGATACCTGCACACGTGTTGTACATTACATAGTCCTGACCAAAGTTTTTGTCCCAACAGTTGCTGGTTTTATTAAAGCTCTTCTTTAGGTATGCTCAGACAGACAAAATTATATCTTTCTGTGCACAGAAAAGTATATGTAATAGAAACGTTTAATAAAATTGTAAAACAGTTAACCCTGAGACTGTCACTTGTAACTAATAAAGAGTATTTTGTGGGTACAAGGGTTGTGGTATATATGTGCACTTTATACAAGATTAGACACAGATTATGTTTAATTATCCCCCTTTAAGCCCCTCCCACTGTTGGTAAATGGTGGGCTCAGCCAGATTTTGCCTAACGTATTTTCTCATTGTATGCCAGGGTGGCCCAGGTCTTTAAATATCCTAGGCAACCTGAGAAAAAAAACACCTGCGCAAAAGAGTGATGCCCTGGTGAAAGGTAAGTAAGGATGCATCCACGGCACGGCATGGAGATATGGCCTCAAGCCTTGATGACCTCTTGGACTGGGGACAACCTGAAATCACTTAAAAAAAATAAAATAAAAGAGGGCACACCGGTCTAGTGCATTATCCCATGGTATTTATTAAGAGAATAATAATCATAAATTGTACTCACAAACATAAAGATTAAAATCGCTAATCGAGCTACTCAACCAAAGCCCTGTAGTCCTGGCTAGAACAAGCTCCAAAGCACAGGAGGTGCTCTCTAGGGTCCTAGATTTCTGACACGTTTTGAAAGCTATACTTTCTTCCTCAGAGCTCTGAGGAGAGGTTGCCAGCCCCTCCTGACAGTCCAGCTGAAGATCCTGCCTGTCTCATAGAGGTCCCAGCTGTGCATAGATGGCAGGCCTATTCTGCTGCTAATTTGGTGAGAGCTGGAAGAGGGGTTTCACTGAAGATCCATTCTGGGGGCTCTACTGAGGAAACTGTCTCCCTGATCTGGAGGGAGACATCCAAGCCCTGGTAGAGAGGGATCCTAGTGACTGTTGCTGCTGTTAACCCCTAGTGCAATAAGTTAAGGGTTGCGTGGTCTAGAACATTGCTAGTGGTGTCCCAGTGCTGTCTAATTTATGTCCTACTGCTCAAATGACTGTGTTAGGAAGTAGCTGCAAAGGGAAGGGTGTCCTCACATTCCTTTTTAGTGTTCTGGAGTATCCCACAGATTACCTAAGCCTCATTCAAAATAACCTGCAATCAGGTTTAAAAAAAAGGCAACCCCAAGACTGTTTTCTGAGCCAGAGGAGTGCATGTTGATGTTTGCCTGGCTGCCACTGCACAAAGGGAAAATAACCTGGGACACAATTTGGTGGCCCTTGCGGGAGTGAGCGCTACATGTATATGGATGATGGCACTGTATTTATTTTTCATTTTTTTTAAAGTTTCTCTTTTATCATTGAAACATCAGGGAAAGCAGGGAAACATCTGTGGAAGGAGATTCTAGTCCTCTGCTACTGCTCATATGTTAAAAAAAAAAAAAAAAACAGCCTTCGAAATAACAACATAACAAAGGTAAATACATAATTAATATACATTTTTTTTTTAATTGTCAAAATGTTGTATTTGAATCCCCTCCAGCCTGTGTCTACTGTTTGTACAGTATGTGCTTAGAATTACAGGGAGGTGATGACTCCATCAATCATTATGTAAATATACAGCCTCCTTTGTGAGGGAGGCAGTGGGATAGTTTATATGCCCACACTAAAATTATGGGCCTTTCAGTGGAAAAAAGGGCCCCAGAAAAAGCTACCTAAATTCTAAATTACTACATTCAGGAACAAAACAGATTTTTACTTTGGATTTGCAAAGTCAAAAATGGCTTAAAGTAATTGTAAAGTCTTGTTTTATTTTCTTAAAAATAACAAACATGTCATACTTACCTGCTCTGTGCAGTGGATTTGCACAGAGCAGTCCAGATCCTCCTTTTCTCGGGTCCCTCTTCGGGATAGAATGCATTAAGATAAAAAACACTCTGCCTGTACAGTCACTTTAAATGAGGGCTTTACTTATCTTCCCTTTGTGTAAGTTATGTAAATAAAGTAAATAAACAGCTAAGATGAATATATACACACGTATACATATAAGCTTGAAATAGCCAGTTAGGTGCTGTCCCGGCCAGGAGCATAGGAGTTAATGCCTCTCCTAGTTCTTTGTTCTCTTTGGTGGATTTTCTGGGTCCAACCCATTGGATCTGTGTAATATAAAAGGGATAGGGGTCCATACCCAAGAGAGCCCAGGACTAGAGAGAGTGAGAGACAGAGAACAACACCTGAGAGGAGCAGGAGAATGTCACTCATTACCATCTGAATTCATCAGAACCTGAGGTTTGCCCCGTAGACACCAGCCCCGGAAGAATGCCTCTGATGGACTCTGTATTAAATGAACACTATTTTTGCAGGTATGTCGGGGCAGCGCACAGCTTATAGTTAGGAAATTAGGGAAGAATTGTGCCTTTAAATGTTGGACTCTGTAATTGCCCTTTTTTCACTTTTCTAAGTGTCTTTTGTCTTTGCCTGGTCTGAAGTTACTAAAGGGGGTGTAATGCAAATACTGGACAGGTGGATGTGGACAAGGATCAACATGTCCCTCCTAAATGCAAAGAAAGTAATGTCATCAGCACACCAGGATCTCCAAAAATGGGTCCAAAGCTTTAATCAGCGTTCATATCATTACAGCAGAAAGCAATGTTTTGGAGCCACACAGGACCCCTTCATCAGGCATATGACCGGTTACAAGCCTGATGAAGGGGTCCTGCGTGGCTCTGAAAAGTCGCTTTCTGCTGTAATGATGTGATTGCTGATTAAAGCTTTGAACCCATTTTGGAGATCCTGGTGTGCTGGTGACATTACTTTCTCTGATTACACACGGTTCCAGTTGGTGGTCGCTTCAGCACCCACTTACAAATACGGGGAATGTGTGCATTGGGAATATTGCATTGGACCTCCTAAATGCAAGTTACAGAGAAGGTGTACATTGTCATGGGGACCCGAGAGTTAACTGGAGAACAGTTGCAGTGCAAGTGTACACAGCGTACATTCAGCTGT
Source organism: Aquarana catesbeiana (assembly GCF_042186555.1). Taxonomy (NCBI): domain Eukaryota; kingdom Metazoa; phylum Chordata; class Amphibia; order Anura; family Ranidae; genus Aquarana; species Aquarana catesbeiana. The sequence continues at coordinate 221,869,934 of NC_133328.1, forward strand.
AAGCGTAGAGAGCCTTGTCCCAGGACATTGATGTACAAGAGTAAAGGTACGTCATGTGTAGTGAGGTGACTATGTCCAAGGTGCCTAGAGTAGCCAGAAGAACCCACCCCCGGGTAGGCCTCTCATGTGACTTTTGCTTGGCACCCATGGAGGAGGGAAATATGGAGGACGTGATGAACACCTCATTACTTCTAACCTTCTATACTTACAGTACTTCAAAAATTGTTAGAAAAACCTCAGTTAAAGATAATTAAGTAAAAATGAACAGAAATGTAATTGCCTCTGAAGATCATCTAAGAAAGATTAATAGAGGAGAATTTTTTTAAATTTAAAAAAAAAAAAAAATAGGAGTCTATTGTATGCTCCAATATGCATGCATGCAGCTAGATGGATTTGGTAAACAAAACAGTGAATATTTTTAGAAACTTTATATACTGTATAATATTTGGAGGGAGAGACATGATAAAAAGGTTGGAAAATCTCTCCTCTCTTCATCATCTATGTTCCTTCTATACACAGATTTATGGATATGTAGATTCATGGATGCAAAGGCAAAATAGACTGGCATCACATCTCAAATAGGTAATAAGGGAAAGTGCAACATGTAAAAAAAAACACACAATAAGTTTGAAGTGAAAAAATTGCATTTTTATTGAAGTTTAACAATTAATAATAAAAAAGAAATGAGAAGTGTAGAAGTGTAGAGTGTAATGCATGTCATATTCATTACGCTTATTGGTAAATATAAATAAAAAAACAAATGTCCTTTAGACTGAGCCTGACTGAGAACATATGCTGCCCCCCCCACAGCACCTCTCATAATTATCTGTTATTTCTTTATTTGTATGTTCAACTGTACCCCTTTTCTTTTTCGATTTTGCTGTCACCTCTTCTGTGTTAGGCCATTAGAAAGTATCAGGGTTTGTGATTTAAAAAAAAAAAGTGTTTTCACCTCCAAGAAACTTCCATATATATTTATATAGTTAACAGAGCAGAGGAGGGACAGCTCATTACCAAACACTTAATTTCTAAGCCTGGTAACCTCTCCTCTTCAGGTATTCCATTTACTGTTTTCAGTCTTCTTTTCTTTCTCTCAAAGAAATACTAAGTTCTATTCTAAAGTTTCATTAGTATACATGCCTTGGTATTGTATAACATGCTTGCTTAACCAAATGTCAGTTTACTTTCATTTTTTTCTCTAAGCAATAGAATTGCAGTTGCATGTGCCTCTCTAATTAGAAGAACTATACCTTTGATATTTTAGGCCTACACCACCATAAGGGCCCTTTCACACTGAGGTGTTAGGGGCGTCGGCGGCTATTTTTAGCGGCGCTTTACCATTGTTTTGGCAGCGCATTTCGGCCTCTGCAGGGCTCTTTTAACCCCAGCTGGCGGCTAGGTTAAAAGCACCCGCAAAGCACCGCTCTTTGCAGGTGCTTCGGCGGCACTGCCCAATGATTTCAATGGGCAGGGGCGCTTTAGGAGCGGTGTATACACCACTCCTAAAGCGCCTCAAAGATGCTGCTTGCAGGACTTTTTTTAATGTTCCGCAAGCACACCGCTCCAGTGTGAAAGCACTCGGGCTTTCACACTGAAGTGACAGGAGAGGCGCTTTACAGGCGCTATTTTTAGTGCTATAATGCCTGTAAAGCGCCTCAGTGTGAAAGTAGCCTTAGTTTAAGTCATAACTTAGATCTAGCTAGGTCATGTATTTGCTTTACCATATATGTAGAAGTATAATCGTAAAACAACACAGACTAAACACTTTCATGTCACATGCCAAAATGCTGGCAATAGAAAGAGACCAAATCCTATATTTGAAAAAACTTGGAACTCTTGGATTAAGTATCATTTATCGCCAATATTTGATAATTCAATTCTTAAACCGTGGTAGCTAAGGAAACTCTTCACCCCATTATTATGATAATATAGCGTTCTTAATATCAACAAAATCACGCCATCTTACCTGGATCAATCCTGTGGACTCTTTCTCTTCTATTTCTATCTTCCCTACTATTCTTTCCTTTCCTCTTTCTTACATCTTAAACTCATTTTTACTATATTTTACCTATGTAATGATTTAATAAAACAATATCTCTTAAGCTCCGGTCCAACAAATAAGACAATTTATTTTAACATAAAATCTCCTTCATTCCCTTGATCAGACAGTAACCAAATATTAAATGGAAGATATTGTACTTTTTACCTGGTTGTAATGAATTAATAAGCCAATGAGTTGTACCATTTATCATTTCTGTTATATTATATTATTAGTACTTATTGTACCTAATTGTATTAAACTTTTATGCTCAACTAATGAAAACCTTTTTGACAAGGAAATGTAAGAACTTCCTTTGTATGTCTACATTATTTACATTGTTTTGAAAGTGGGCCCCATTCTCTGTAAGAATGCCACACCTTTCATCATCAGTACAAAACTATGAAACTTTCAGCAACATTTCAATCAGTAACAGCCCTGATATATGTGCATGAGTCCATTATTTGAAGAAATAGGTAACCATTTATTTATCACAGCCTATTCTAACTGACTACAGGTTTCAGTGTCCATGACCAGTTACTGTCCATGAACTTTTGTTTCAAATGCAGTACAATTCCCAGCAGTTCCCTTTCTTTTTTAAAAGGAAACTCAGGGCACAGGCCATGACTGCATTTCAAGCAACAAGCAGTCAGACCAGATTGCAAGGGAACGTACTTCAGGACACAGGTCCCCTTGCATGGACATCTTCAGTCTGCCCACTTGGCAGTCAAAGACAGAAACTTACATTCTCTCTTTTTTTTGCAACAACTTGCTGAAGTCCACAGGTCACTTTTCAGAGTGAAACACCCCTAACAACTTTAACCTTTTGGCCAACGGGCTCAAGTGATTGCTTTCTGCAACTACCAGTAGCATTCAGTCCAGCACAGTCCTGGCGTCACAGTTTTCTGAGATTTCCCAGTAGTAACATTTCAAATGGGTGTGCAAGGTAATTATCGGCAGAGCATCCTTGGCCTCACACAATCCATATTTGTAATCCTCAAGGTATTATATTGACAAGCTTTCACCAGTAATATCTGGTATTTAGCTAAGTCACATCTTCTCCTTTGGCATTCACAGTGACAACGTGGTATTTAACATCTTGCTTGTCTGGCCTACGAAGGACAACACTGTCCAGATTGATTTTTCGGCTGTAACCAAAGGTATCCAGCACTGAAAGGTATCTCCCGGACAATTTAGGAGATAATTTTAGAAAATCCACTTTAAGAGGTACTTGGAGGAATTCCCGGACGGCCTCATCCAACCACTGTATTTCCTTCTTCAAGATCTCATCTTCCAAATGTGGAGGAATGTAGGGGTATAAATACCCGTAATTTTCTGCTACCTTCTTAATGATAATGCACTGGATTTTAGACAGCCTAGGCAGGGTTTTAGGGTCTCTGTACCCAGATAGAACTTGAGCATCTGGGGCATGCTGAACTCGATACACTTTGGAGCTCGGCATAGGCGTAATAGGCCGGGCTGTTGGAGCCCATGGATTCTTTTGATCCTCCTCAAAGGACCTGGGAATGCTGATCAGCGGGGCTGCACTGGCTGACATCATAATCTACACACTTGCGGTAGTAGTAGCAGGTGTCTCGTCTCCCTGTACATGGTTGATTACCTCCTCGTCACTCTCTCCTCACTTCCCGGAGTAAGACATTGTGTCCGAAAAGAGTTCCGATAAGCTATCGGACAAATCGTCCAAATTCGAGATAGTCTTCGGCCAGGAGATAATTTCTCTTAGTTTTTGCTTTAACTGGCACCTCTATATCAACTCTTTTCACGGCCACTGCTATCACTTCCCCCACAGGCACACTACACTCACTGTTTGCTGACTTACCCGGCCCCGGTACTTTTCTCTTGAGTAACTCAGTCATCAACTTGAGTAACATGGCCCTACCTCGGCCCTTCGAATCGGTCGGTGCACTGGGTCCTGGGGTAATTGCTGTGTTGGAGGCAGCAGCTTCCATCACAACTTGGGTGACAACCGACAGGCTGTGGACATCACTCTCCGAGGGGACAGCAACTTTCCTGTCCCAATCGACTTGTAGGACTCTGGGAGATAGAGTTGGGGAGGCAACCTTGAACAGATGCTCCACGCAGCATCCACAAATGATCCACGGCCTCAAATGCGTGGTCAGGCCAGTACATTTTCTGCAGATCACCCCCAGAGACTCGTGGCCTCCAGCTGTTTATAAAGCAAGCTGATCATTCGGTGTGTACTGCACTCTGGTATCGGTCACAACAGGTTTTCTGCTGCTCGGGTCAACATAGTGACCCGGAGCGTATTTTCTCCAATCCGTCATCTCACTCACAAACTGAGCCATCTCCTTCACTAACCCACAATCAGACGCATAGGTGCACTTCCTTATCCTCCTCTGCAGAGCGAGAGCTCCTCCCCTTGCCAACGGATTGGTGCAAATGTTCTCTGGAAACTGTGGCGCCCGCCTCCTTTTTCCCGCGGCGCCAAAACTGTAATGAATATATTTTGGGGCCTGTGTTAACCCTTACAGTGCTGGCGGGAAGTGTCCAAAGACCAGGCTGATTCTTTCCCATGAGCAATGAGACTTGATGGTTCTTCTCCATTTTGATAGTACACACGACAACACAGTCCATAAGAAGGGTAAATGTTACTTGCCCCCTTTCCATGGAGCCAGGCGAAGTCCCAGTGAAGCTGAAGCCGGTTGCTATGGGTCACTTCATCCCCGGAAGGATCTACCCCCTCCCTGACCAAACTCTTTTTTGCAATACGGAACTGCGTCGCTTTAACTGACAATTGCCCGGTTGTGCGATGTTGTACCCAAACAAAATTGACGTCCTCTTTTTTGCACAAACTGAGCTTTCTTTTGGTGGTATTTGATCACCTTTGCGGTTTTTATTTTTTGCGCTATAAACAAAAAAAGAGTGACAATTTTGAAAAAAAGGCAATATTTTTTTACTTTTTGCTATAATAAATATCCCCCAAAAAATATAAAAAAACTAATTTCTTCCTCAGTTTAGTAAAAAATAAATAAAGTGCGCTAATTATATGAAAATACACACATAGATGTGAATACATGTGGGTAGTAGTAAAAACCACAATCTACTGAGAGCAAGTAAATGACTCCATGAGTGGTAAAAATATATAAGTGCAAAACATAAAAACTCAAATAAAAAGAAGAAACAAAAAATGTGTACATGTGAAATACAATGATATTAATAGCATAAAAATCTGAAAATCAAACAAACTCAGTCCATGGGTTCAAATATAAAAAGTTCATCAGTGAAAAAAAGCTTCCATCCACTATACAGCTCAGCAGCAACTAATCCCCCTATGAGTGGATTGACAAGGGAGAGAGATGTGCAGGATGGTGCAAATCCACTGACGGTGACTCCAATAAGTAAGAAAGTGATAAAGGTGGACTCTTACCCTCCGTGTTGGACCCCCTCCTTGGCAGGGTCTATCAGGCATGCAGATTTTTGCCCTCTGCAGGGACCATGTAATGAGAAGATCTCCCCAGCAGCTGTTAGGAATGTTGTCTCCGATCCGGGCTGGTCCAAGTGAAACGCCTGGAGAGGGGGGAAGGAAAGCTCTCTTGCTCCCAGTGTGGCAAAGGAAAAAACAAAAGAGCAGAGCTCCAATAGTGTAAAAAGTTTCGGAATTTATTAAATAAAAGTACAGACCGCAACGGAGAGTGCACGCTCCGTGAGGTGAAAATACAATTAAAAACAAGCCGGCATATAAAAATCGTAATAACCCGTGCATAACATGGGGCAATCGTGACGGCTTACAACGTAGCCACGCCCTACATGTTTCGTCATTAGTAGACGTCTTCAAAGGGGCCTTTGAAGACGTCTACTAATGACGAAACATGTAGGGCGTGGCTACGTTGTAAGCCGTCACGATTGCCCCATGTTATGCACGGGTTATTACGATTTTTATATGCCGGCTTGTTTTTAATTGTATTTTCACCTCACGGAGCGTGCACTCTCCGTTGCGGTCTGTACTTTTATTTAATAAATTCCGAAACTTTTTACACTATTGGAGCTCTGCTCTTTTGTTTTTTCCTTTGCCACACTGGGAGCAAGAGAGCTTTCCTTCCCCCCTCTCCAGGCGTTTCACTTGGACCAGCCCGGATCGGAGACAACATTCCTAACAGCTGCTGGGGAGATCTTCTCATTACATGGTCCCTGCAGAGGGCAAAAATCTGCATGCCTGATAGACCCTGCCAAGGAGGGGGTCCAACACGGAGGGTAAGAGTCCACCTTTATCACTTTCTTACTTATTGGAGTCACCGTCAGTGGATTTGCACCATCCTGCACATCTCTCTCCCTTGTCAATCCACTCACAGGGGGATTAGTTGCTGCTGAGCTGTATAGTGGATGGAAGCTTTTTTTCACTGATGAACTTTTTATATTTGAACCCATGGACTGAGTTTGTTTGATTTTCAGATTTTTATGCTATTAATATCATTGTATTTCACATGTACACATTTTTTGTTTCTTCTTTTTATTTGAGTTTTTATGTTTTGCACTTATATATTTTTACCACTCATGGAGTCATTTACTTGCTCTCAGTAGATTGTGGTTTTTACTACTACCCACATGTATTCACATCTATGTGTGTATTTTCATATAATTAGCGCACTTTATTTATTTTTTATTTTTCATGGTATACACAGATATTGGTGTATTTTGTGTGCAGCTTTTACCTTTGACCTTTTTTGCTCTGCAGCGCAGTTTTTATTTTTATTTTTGAATCTTCCTCAGTTTAGGCCATTATGTATTCTTTTAAATATTTTTGGTAAAAAAAATAGCAATAAGCGCAAATTGATTGGTTTGCGCAAAAGTTATCGCATCTACAAAATAGGGGATAGATTTATGGCATTTTTGTTATTCTTTTTTCTTTTTATTAGTAATGGCGGTGATCTGCGATTTTTTTTATCATGACTTCGAAATTACAAGGGACAGATCTGACATTTTTTACACTATTTTGGGACCATTGATATTTATACAGCAATCAGTGCTATAAAAATGCACTGATTACTGTGTAAATGTCACTGGAAGGGAAGTGGTTAAACACTAGGGGGCGTTCAAGGGGTTAAGTGTGTTCCCTCAGTGTTTTCTAACTGTAGGGGGGGATGGGCTCACTAGAACATGACAGAGATCACTGCTCCAGATCACTGGGAGCAGCAGATCCCTGTCATGTTGCTAGGCGGAACAGGGACGTGCCTTGTTTACATAGGCATCTCCCCAATCTGCTTCTCCATGCCACGATTGTGGGCCACCGCCATACATCGAGTCTGCGGGACCCGCAGGTACGCTCCTGGGGCAGGCATGTGCGCGCACCCGCTACCCATCAATGACGGAGTGACATACGGGTACGTCGTTTTGCACACCCGTGCCACTTTGCCGACGTATATCGGCGTGAGGGAGTTGGCAAGTGATTAATCCCCATTGAAAATCTGTGGAATGACTAGAAGACTGCAGTCCACAAATGACCACCATCAAATTTAATTGAACTTGAGCAGTTCTGCAGAGAAGAATAGGCAAATATTGCAAAGTCTAGATGTGAAAAGTTAGTAGAGACATAGCCCAACAGACTAAAGGCTGTAATTAAAGCAAAAGGTGGTCCAACAAAATACTGACATAAGGGGGTGATCCTTTTTCTTGATTTTGGTTTTTGAATTTTGTTTTATTTTTTTTCTGACATGTTGGTGTTATATCTTTCACTTTGACGTTCTTTTCTTTTTTTTTTTTTTTCCAAATAACATTTTATTGTAATATTTGCTTTGCAAAAATACATAATATGTAGAGAACAACAAAAAGAAGGAACATATAATGGAGAGCATGTATGTAACAATTCCCTTCATTTTTCCCTTCTATACTGCTCCAAACTGTGCGAGTCATTAGAATACTCAAGGTAGAAAGAAAGAAAAGAAATGGGGAGGGGAGGAAGATCATTATAATAACTTGTTTACTTAATCATGGTGGATCCTCTCGAAGATGCCACAGCTCCCATACTTTATTATGTGCTTCCAGCCTGTCCTGTATTCTGGCCGTCATCTTCTCCATCAACTCCACATCTTTAATTCTGGCATATAAAGCTTCAGGAGTGGGGGGGGGGGGGTTTTTCCAGTGTAGGGCAATAAGACAACGCGCCGCTGTAAGAATGTGGCGCATTAATTTTTTGTAAGGTGTGGGAATCTTTAATTGTAAGACTCCTAAGAGGAAGGACTTGGGGACCATGGGGATCTGTACCTCTAGAAGACGTGTCAACAACTGTTGAATCGCATCCCAGAAAGGAGTAATCAGTGGGCAGTTCCAATAGATGTGGAGGAGGGTCCCTCTTTCTTTTTGACATCGCCAACAACGATCGGAGCTAGAGGGATATATGGCGTGGAGGGTGTCTGGGGTCAAATACCAGTAGAGGAGGACTTTATAGGTGTTTTCCTTGTATAGGGTACAGAGGGAGCTTTTTGCCGCCTGGGTCCATATCGTCTGCCATTGCTCCATGGGGAATTCTTCATTGAGGGCTTTTTCCCATTTGATCATATAAGCATGTTTACCTTTAATTTCTAATGGATAGGCATTTAGTATTTTGTAAATTTCAGAGATTAAGCCTTTCTGGGCTGTGCCTTCCAGGATTAGGTTTTCAAAAGGCGTTGGAGGGGAGAACTGTAGGTCAGGCGATATGGACTGGGCATAGTGGCGTATTTGCAGGTAACTGTAGAAAGCTTGATGTGGTAGATCAAAGTTGGTCTGAAGATCAGAGTAGGACAGTAGCCTGCGAGATCTAGGATCTACTAGGTTTCCGTAATGGAAAAGGTTCCGTGACGACCATGGATAGGACATCTGGTGAGTGAGACTATCTGGGATTTTGGGGTTGCAGACAAAGGACGTTAGGACTGATTTTTCTGAGGACAACTCATGTAAGTGGGATAATTTATTCCACAATTGACGAAGCTGGGACATGGGTCCCAGTAAGCGCTCAGGGGGGACCTCTGCTCTCGCGTTCCATAGTAGGCTATTCGGGTGGGTCGGGGCTAACCATATTTTTTCAATTTCTGTCCATCTATTATAGGACCTTTGAGTGAACCATGAGGCTATTGCACGTAGTTGTGTGGCTTGGTAATATTTAATAAGGTTGGGGAAGGCAAGGCCTCCATCTGAGCACGCCGCCATCATTACCGATTGGGGAATTCTATGTCTTTTATAATTCCAGGTGGATTTAAAAAGGTCGGATTGAAGTTTACTCAGGTGATTGTGGGGGACAGGGATGGGTAATGTTTGGAAGAGGTAAAGTAATTTCGGGAGGATTATCATCTTAATCGATGCGATCCGACCTAACAGGGAGATATGATGTTTTTTCCAGGTTGTAAGCAGGGCTCTGATGGAACGGAAAAGGGGAGGAAAGTTTTCCTGGTACAAAGTATTAAATTTTGTGGTGATGTGTACTCCTAGGTATTTCAAGGAGATGGTTTTCCATTGGTAAGTGAAATTTGCCTTCAAGTGTGCTATTTCCGTTTCCGAGATATTAATTGGGAGGGCCTCTGACTTAGAAGTATTAATTTTATAGCCCGATAGGGCTCCGTATTTGTCAAGTTCTGCATGTAGATTTGGAAGGGAAATTCTAGGTTGAGTCAGGGTAAGAATCACGTCATCAGCGAACAGTGAGATCTTAAACTCCCTACCCTTGAGGGACACAGAGTGCGAATAGTAAGGGTGACAGTGGGCATCCCTGACGAGTGCCGTTTGTTATCGAAAAAATAGGGGAAAAGGCAAAAGGAGTTCTGACCTGTGAGGAGGGATTGGAATAGAGGTGTTTTATAGCTCTCAGGAATGGTCCTCGAAACCCTGCATGTTGCAGTGTGGCGAACAGGAAGGGCCACCCAAGGCGGTCAAAGGCCTTTTCGGCATCCAGACTAAGTAGCAAAGACGCCGACTTCTCCCTGTTCGCCACGTCCACTAGATCAATCAACTTCCTGGTGTTATCCCCCGCCTGTCTGAGGGGGACAAAGCCCACCTGGTCTTTATGGATAAGGGATGGAGGATCATGTTCAGACGGATTGATAACAGTTTAGTGAAAATTTTTAGGTCTGAATTCAGTAAGGCAATAGGTCTATAGTTAGCACATAGGGTAGGGTCTTTGTCTGGTTTGGGGATCAAAGTGATAAATGATCATTGCATGTCTGATGGGATGGGGGAGTCTCGGTAAAAGGCATTAAAAAGTTTGCACATATGTGGTAAGAGGATGGGGAGGAAGGCCTTATAATATTCGTAAGGTAATCCGTCTGGACCAGGGGCTTTGTGGGATGGGAGAGTTTTGATAGTCTGTTCTATTTCCTCCTCAGTGATCGGCATGTTTAAAGTTGTCAGATCAGAGGTTTGGAGCTGTGGGACTCCGCTCTGCATAAGGTAACGTTGCATGCGCTGGAGAAGGTCGGGGGGGTGGGGTTACTAGGAATATTAGGATTATTGTAGAGGTCCTGGTAGTAGTCTGCAAAGGTATTGGCAATGTCTTTGGGGTGGGATAGTAGGGAGCCTAGTTTATTCTTAATTTGGTGTGGTGTGGACATGTGGGAGTTATCTCGTCGTTTTTTCGCTAGTAAAGAATGTGCCTTATTGCCTTTATCATAGTACATTTGTCTTAGTCTAAGGATGGCCTTTTCTACCCACCCCATAGCTAAGTCGCTCAGAGTTGTGCGCAAGTGTATGATTTTCTTAAGGAGGGTTAGGGTAGGGGACCGTTGCAATTGGCATTCTAAAGCTCTAAGCTCTTTTTCGGTTTGAAGTTTGGTGGCCAGAGCATCCTTTTTCATGGCAGATGATAATGCCATGCATCTGCCTCGGAGTACAGCCTTGTGGGCTTCCCAGAGTGCGGGAGGGGATATGTCAGGGGTGTTATTTTCGGCGAAGTAGTATTTTAAAGTGGATATTAATTCCGTTTTCGATGGGAGGTGCTGGAGGAGAAATGTATTTAATTTCCAGTTGTAGGGTCTACAGTTGGTGGGACCTAGTTCCAACTTAAGTAAAATAGGTGCGTGGTCAGACCATGAGATTGGTAGTATCCATGCCTCTCGTGTATTTCTAAGCGTGAGGTTATTTACAAAGAAATAATTGATGCGTGAGTGTGTTTGGTGGGGAGCTGAATAAAACGTGTATTGCCGATCGCCAGGGTGGAGAGCCCTCCAGGCATCGAAGAGAGCATAACGTCTAGAGAGTTTGCGAAAGAGCTTCGAGTCTCGCAGGGCACGAGCCGATGTCGCCCTGGGGCTCACCACCTGACGATCCGCAATTGTTGAGTGAGTTAGATTAAAGTCGCCTCCCACCACTAGAATCTCGTGCTCAGATTTAAAGAGGTGAGTAAATACTTTAGACAGGAAGTTATATTGTTTAATGTTGGGGGCATAGAGGGTGCAAAGAGTGAGTGCCTGTTTTTGCCATTGTCCTTGGAGGATAACAAAGTGGCCATGTGGGTCGCTGTATTGAGCTGTGCAATTAAAGGGAGACCCCTTTTTAATGAGGATGGCAACCCCTGCTCGTTCATGTGGACCGGAGGAGTGGTATATTTGGGGGAAGTGTTTAGAAGCGAATGCAAATGAGCTCCCCTTGTCAAAGTGTGTCTCTTGGACAAAAATAATGTCTGCTCCAGATTATTTAAACTCCCTCAACACCAGATGTCTCTTTTTATTGGAATTTAGGCCGTGAATGTTTAAAGATAGGATCTTAGCCATGGTGTCAAATGGTGGGGGAGAGATGTCTTACCTGATGTGGAGAGGAGGTTCTGAAGGCTGTGGGTCAGCTGGGTACATACTTCGAGAGGAGAGCCAGGCAGATTCCACGGATTATGCAGTGGGTCACATGATGGTGGAAAGGTGAAGGGGGGAAAGAAAAGTGGGAGGAAGAGTGAAAGGAGAAAAGGAAAGAGAAACAGGTAGTTAGTACATATTAAACATATATAAATTCAAACAACTGTTGTCACACGACCTTGAGAGGCTAAAAGGCCTAGGTTGGTACGGGATTCCAGGGATCCCCCCAACAAGGGTCCAAAAGGGCCAGTCGGGTGGATGCAGGGGAGCCCTAGTTTGGTCATATAAAACATGACCTGTAAAACAGCTATGACTACTATCATTTAACCAGGAGGGGGGTGGGTAGGTGTGATATCTCCTACTCTCTCGGGTCTCCTCAGAGACATGCCCATATTGTAAACTGAGATGTAAAACTGGGGCGCAAGGAGGGGGGGACTAAGTATACTAGAGTGTCCAGGGCTAAGTCACCAGTAGTATCTGGTGGTAGAATAGGCCATCAGCAAGTGTCTTTAAGGTGTTGTCATTACAGCCGAGGTCAGCCATTTCTGTGCTTGGTACTCTTGCGGGACGTATCTTTGTTTTGGGATCTGTTGGATGAAGAAACCTTCTGCCAGGTTGCAGGTGGTGTAGGTGGGGTGGTGACCAGATCCCAATCAGGAAGTCGGGGACCGGATATTCCTACTGTGTCGCAGAAGGCTTGTAGGTCTTCCGGGTACCGTAGAATGGCAGATTTGCCTTGGTTTTTAGCTGTGAGTCTGAAGGGGAACCCCCAGCGGTAGGGGATATTTTCCTCTTGCAAGATGCGCAGTAGTGGTTGAAGAAGTCTGTGTTTTTGTAATGTGATCCATGAAAGATCCAGATATAATTGTACATGAGCATCTTTGTAAGTTACTTTGCGCGCCAAGCGAGCTTGCCGCATAATGTCCTCTTTCAGGGGGTAGGAGTTAATCCTACAGATAATATCTCTTGGTTGTGAAGTGGCATTGTTAGGTTGCAAGGTTCGGTGGGCTCTGTCCATTTCTATGAACTTAGTGACAGGTTCACCCAGAAGATTGTTAAACACATCTTGTAAAGTATGTTGAATGTCTTCTGGGCCTTCGACTTCTGGAATTCCTCTCACTCGTATGTTGTTTCTGCGTCCCCTGTTGTCCAGGTCTTCCACATGTCGCTGCATATCTCTTAACATGGTATGGTGGTCTGCTCCCTGGAGTTGAGTTCTGTGGACTGCTAGCTTAGTCTCTTGGATTTCTTCTTCAGCCATTTCCACTCTATCAGCTAGGTGTTGAAGGGCCAGACTGGAGCACTTGTATTTCCGAGCGACATGTGGACTTTACATCTTCTATCAGTTGTCTAAAGTCCTCTTTAGTGGGGATCGCCTGTAAGTATGTTTGCCATTGTGGGGGTGCTGATTGGGGGTGATCTGGCACTGTGGTCCACTGTGCTGGAGGTGTGCGGGGTGGTAAGGGTTGAGGGCCGGTGATAGTGAGGCCTGGGGCCTGATGTGCCATTCTCGGTGGAGAGTCCCAGGGTTCACTCCAAGATGGGCTCTGAGCAAGTGGGATAGCCCCTGTTGTGCCCATCCTCTGAGTGTGGGGATCAGGTAGGCTCACTTTTTGAGCATAAGTGGTCTGTGTTACTGTCCATTCTCTGGGTGAGCCGAGTGCCTGTGAGAAGGCTAGTTTTTGGGCCTTTGATGGTGGTGAGTTTAGCTCTGTGTGGCTGAAGGGTGCTGGGCTCACTGCACGCTCCGGTGGGATCTGGCTAGCTGGATGCATTGGGTCTGGTAGGGCCAGAAAGTCCATAGAAAAGACTGAGGAGGTTGGGGAGTCTGGTTCAATGCCAGGTATGCAGGGATCGGATGCTGTTCTCAGCAAGCGAGGGAACGCTTCTGAGCACTGTGTATATTGCTGTGGAGGAGGGCCCATCATGGCGCCCTGTGAGCCATGCGATGCTGCCTCATGAGAAGGGGATCTGGAGTGGGGACTCACCACTCCCGGGATAGAGGATCTGGTTGTGCTGCCCATCGGGGCTGGTCCGAGATCCGTGGGCTTCCGCTGCGGTGAATGGGGCGGCGGAGAGATCCGAGCGGAGCTCCGGGAGTAGGCAGCGGGAGTGTCCGGTGCCATCTTGGCCTCTCCAGTCTGTGGCATGTCCGTCGGCGGGAAGAAGGACCGAAGGTCTGTGGAGGTTCCTGGCGGGGGTAAGGATGATCCCCTGGCTGCTGTGGATCTGGTGGTCCTGGGTTTGTCCATGTGGAAGTGGCATAATGTCCCCTATGCGCTGTTTATTCACGGGCTGAGAGAGAGCAGAAGGATCAGGCTGCCATCCAGAGCGGCTTCAGGTCATGCCCCTGACGTTCTTTTTTATACCCATTGTATATAAACATTTATATTATCATAAGTGTAACAGCATGACATAGAACACAAGAAGTTCTGTACCATGTGCAATGTGCTGTAGATTCCCCAGACTGCTAAACTCTGTACACTGTAGTCATACCCCAGGGACATTTCTAAGGAATTTAGTATTCATGCCGTTCAAAGAATGGGTATTCATTTGCTAATATATAATTAAAGGTGTATTTTACTGCCATGAGTTTCCTTGTGTCTTACATTTATTTTCTATGCATTTTTTAGGTCATTTCCCTGTTCTGTTACTTCTTTACCCACCGCTTGAAGTCTATGAAACCCAAACTTATCTGTAAACCTGATTGAAGTCTATGAGGAAGAACAGGAGGTCTTGATACTAAATACTAAAATCAGCAATGATTATAGATCCGCAGAGGATGAATGTAATAAGGAACATGAACATAGATCCTCAGGAAAGTGGTACACTAAATTCAGAAGCTCCATATAATGGAGGGTATCCATATACTAGCATAATTAAAGAGACAGAAGAGCACATGGATCTAGTGTAAAATAAAAGTTGTTCATTTATTAGGTATAAATACAAATTTGCATCTCAAGCCAGAAGATGGCAGTCATCCTGAACATTGAGGCTAGTGAAAGACCTGGAATGCAGTTGTTGGTGGCTGACACTTCTTCTGACAGGACCCACTTCCAAGATTTCAGGCCCAGGGAAGGGGCAATTTCTGTCTCCTAATGTCATCTCTAGGAGTAAGGGCATGCAGACGGTGTTCAGATGAAAGGCTAGGTGATGCATTTCGAGGATACATAGCCTAGTCCTTCCCCTGAAATATTGGGAGCGAGTTCTTCTTCTTCTTCTTGGGTAACTCAACAACCGTCATTTAGTCCTGCCACTGGCCACGGTGCGTGGGTTCCTACTGACTACTTGTTATTGACATGATGCACTATTCCTTTGAAGAAGCTTGTGAGTTGACAATCTGTTTTTAAACCTAATAAATGTAGCATTTTATTACATGGGATCCTTGTGCTCTTCTGTCTCTTTCATAAATTTGACCATTAAACATTTTAACAACATCATGTAATGCAAGTGAGATATTACATATGTTGTTTTGTAGGTATAGTCAAACTGTAATGGCATTTCTAGCTTATTAACAGAGGGGTGCTCTAGTGGACATGGTTTTACCACCCTCTCTTAATTAATGGTAACTGACTTAAGCATTAGTATGCAAAAGGTGGCCAAGAGTATATGTCTCTTCTGTGTATTGTTAAAAACCCTTGAGCCCAGCTTATTATAAACCAATGGGCATAGAACATCTGGTTAGATGTTTATCTTTTTAAATTAAACATGCACCTGGCCCCTTAATTATTCACTATAATTGACAGCTTCATAGTCCTAGTGTACGGTTTGAAGATGCAACACTAGGTTTTGTAATGAGATAATAATTAATGGAGCTTCAAGTAATTTCTTCCCCACAAGCAATTTTACTTTTGAGAAGGGACAGGCCTTTAAATTTGTTTAAATAAGCAGTATTCAGAATGCAGTCTTCTATTTATAATAAATGATGTACTGTTTATATGAGAAATATATATTTTTTTATTTACCCATATTATCTTTAATGCATTTGGATTATCATGTTTTTTAGTAAATCTATACTTCATTTACAGCTTTTAAAATGCAAAGTGCTATCCAAGAGCGGACATTACAGCATGCTTTAATTATCTTTATTAGCCAGAAAAGCCTCTTCTGTACTTAGTTCTAACTTAGACCCCTTTCACACTTGTGTGACAAAGGGTTGGGGTCACCCTAAACATACATTTCTAAAGCTGGTGCTGCTATAAAGACCAATATACAAATAGAACCACAGATAATAGCGCACACATACAAAAAAGTTACTGTCAAATCGTACAGGGCTACTTAAAAACACCTGATCTTAATAAATAAATATGGGGATTTAGTCACACCATATGGCCATACTGTGCTTAAGCCCACCACTACGTCAAAGTACCCCATTTTCAGTGGGTCCTACACCATTCATAGAATGAAACTTAAATCCTACTTCTCTTAACCATGGGAGATACTTACTCCTTACATGGGGGAAGTGTGCTAGCTGCAGATTCACTGCTTAAACTGCACTATAAAAAGGGACTCCTCCAAGTCGTGCACCATGATTTCCAATGAGTACCATTCATATCTGTGCGACTTCAAAGTAGTAGTGCACTGCTTTGGTCCGACTGTGATGCGACTTGAGGTCCATAGACCTCAAGATTACACAGGCATTGCTTCAAGTCACGTCAAAATCGCATGAATTTCAGGTCGCACAAGTGTGAAAGGGGCCTTAGTTTCATTTTGTTACTGGGTCCATACTTTCTTTGACTTCATGGCTAATTTATAAAACACTGTCACTCTACTGTTTATTGTCCATTAGGATTGCATCAATGGAGGGGCTCACTCTACAGAGGGATGGATCATGAAGTCAGGTAAGGTCATCAAAATGTTGACATTTTGACCAAACATATATTTGGATGGCAGTGGCGGCTGGTGATGAATATTTTGGGGGGTGGCAAACAAACCTTCCCCCTCACTCTCACCGCCGCCATCACCACCAGGCGGTACAAGAAATGGCTGGGGCTTCTCCTCCTGGCTGAACAAGAAGTGGGTCCTGAGACTCCCTGGCCAATAGGGTCTCAGGAGCTGCTTCCTGATTGGCCCAGAGGAGAATCAGGAAGACAATAGCAAATAATAATTCACTATTGTCACACAAGTGGGTGGACTCGGGGCGCAGTGCTCTGTGCCCCGAGTCAACCCTTTTTCGAAGCCAATTAGAGCCTCCGGCTCTAATCACGCGCTTCAAAAAAAAAAAAAAAAAAACTATTGGAATCCATGCGTCCAGAGCCCTGCATGTAGATTAGGGACTGGGTGCATGGTTTAGGTGGGCGGCACCCATGCGCCCCTAATATACGGGCCGCCACTGTTGGATGGTAAAATTAAGGTAGTTCTTTGTGTTTTTTAAGAGCCAATGGGCCCTAAATGGCTGCTGAGGGTTAAAGATGCTCCTTTCAGTGATCTTGGACTTGTTGTTGTGCCAAAAAAGTCCCCCACTAGTCTCATTATTTCACATTTTTGAAACAAAACAGTAAAAACATGAATAAACACTTAATGCTTAACTTTAATGCTTAAAGTGTTAGTAAACTCTGTTACACCACTTGTACCTACAGAAAAGCCTATAATAAGGCTTACCTGTAGGCACAGTTTAGGAGATATTCAGAGTGCATGCAGCTGATGACATCACCGGCGTATGTGGGCTGAAGGTCTGGCTTACATTGCCAGACCTTCAGAGCCCGTGCCGTATACGCAGCTCCCACATGAATGCGTGGGAGTGACGTCATCGTGCCCCCAGCCACTCATGTAGCCGGAGGCTGCAAACCCAGAAGACAGATCGGAGGAAGATGTCAGTCCTCTCTTCAGCAGAGACATTGCAGCGCTGGAAAGCTTCGTTTTAAGGTAAGTCGCTAGTGTGCTAGTATGCAGTTTACTACCGTTTTAAGTTAAGTCAAAATGTTTTCTAAGAAAAATCATCACAAAAGACAGTCAATGAGAAGAGTTGCTGCTGACTGAGGTTTTATTTGAAATCTTCAAATCTCTGACCCCCCCCCCCCCCCTTTTGTCTGAGCTGTTCAAATTTCAGCAAAATATTGCAGAAAAATCAGTTTTGTTAAATTGAATGATACAACTGACAACACTGGCACCAATTTTTCTAAGACAACCTGGAGAAGAAACACACATGAGATTAAATGTGGCTGAGGGCTAATCGTCATGTTAGTGTGTTTTAGACATGTGTAAGGATGGCCATACATTATACAATTTTCTTGTTCAATTTCCTTTAGATTTACTGTCAACTATGTAGTGCAAGGGCCTGCCTGACTGCATACAAATTGAAAGTGTTTAGGTTTGACCTCATATTATATGGCTTTGGTTAATCTAAAAGAAAACTGTACAAGATAATTGTATAATGTATGGCCAACCTTAGTCATGTCAATGTCAATTCTAATTGAAGTCAGTACTAATAGAGCTACATCTTAAAAAATGATTGGGGACTTTGCCTCAACAGTTTACATTTTCACCTTTTCACAGAGATTCATGCGGATATACATTTTTGTTTTGCATGTGACATATATTTGTAATGCATTTTTTAAGTATCTGCAATGTTTAAACTTGAACTGGGGTGCATGAATTGTTTTTGTTGATTTTGCCATAAATCGTTTTTTGTTTCCTTCATTTTAACTGTTTTTATTCCACCTTGCAAGTCAAAAGGTAATGCAATCAAATATAAGAAGCAATTCAAATGCATCTCAAATGCAAGTGTTTTTTTGCCTGGAGCCATCTAAATGCATATTGGATTTTACACCCTTTTGACACTAATATAAAGGATTGCATAATATTGGCATCCTCTCTCCATGCTCAGGTGTAGGTCTTTTTAGCTCCTTTTACCAAACACTTATACAAAATATAAGTGTATCTGCATCCTTTCCTCTTCAGCTCAGAGAGGCTACACCTGATGAGGCAGAGGCAAGTGATCTTGATCTGCAGGCAGGTGAGAGGTCCTCCACTGTCAGGACTGGCATGCAGACAGTCAGGGAAGAGCTTAATAGCACATAGCTTTCTCAAAAGACCCAGCTACAATGCTATATTTGCAGCCTCCACACAGATCATTGCAGTGATGACCTGACCTGCACCAGCCATTATTTTACCACAACTACAACCCAGAAGGTAGCAGTACTGAAGTGTAAATGAGCCCAAAACATATATTTGTGCTGTTGTCATATCCATAATATATATATATATATATATATATACACACACACTCAGACACACACACACACACACACTTGTGCTCATAAGTTTACATACCCTGGCATAATTTATGATTTCTTGGCCATTTTTCAGAGAATATGAATGATAACACAAAAACTTTTCTTTCACTCATGGTTAGTGTTTGGCTGAAGCCATTTATTATCAATCAACTGTGTTTACTCTTTTTAAATCATAATTGCAACAGAAACTACCCAAATAACCCTGATCAAAAGTTTACATACCCCAGTTCTTAATACCGTGTATTGCCCCCTTTAACATCAATGACAGCTTGAAGTCTTTTGTGGTATTTGTGGATGAGGCTCTTTATCTTCTCAGACGGTAAAGCTGCCCATTCCTCTTGGCAAAAAAACTCCAGTTCTTGTAAATTCTTGGGCTGTCTTGCATGAATTGCACATTTGAGATCTCCCCAGAGTGGCTCAATGATATTGAGGTCGGGAGACTGAGATGGCCACTCCAGAACCTTCAGTTTATTCTGCTGTAGCCAATGACAGGTCGACTTGGCCTTGTGTTTTGGATCATTGTCATGTTCGAATGTCCAAGTATGTCCCATGCGCAGCTTCCTGGCTGATGAATACAAATGTTCCTCCAGTATTTTTTGATAACATACTGCATTCATCTTGCCATGAATTTTGACCAAATTTCCTGTGCCTTTGTAGCTCACACATCCCCAAAACATCAGCTATCCACCTCCGTGTTTTACAATAGGAATGGTGTACCTTTCATCATAGACCTTGTTGACTCCTCTCCAAATGTAGTGTTTATGGTTGTGGCCAAAAAGCTAAATTTTGGTCTCAACACTCCAAATGACTTTGCGCCAGAAGGTTTGAGGCTTGTCTCTGTGCTGTTTGGCATATTGTAAGTGGGATACTTTGTGGCATTTGCGTAGTAATGGCTTTCTTCTGGCGACTCGACCATGCAGCCCATCTTTCTTCAAGTGCCTCCTTATTGTGCATCTTGAAACAGCCACACCACATGTTTTCATAGAGTCCTGTATTTCACCTGAAGTTATTTGTGGGTTTTTCTTTGCATCCTGAACAGTTTTGCTGGCACAACTGCTGAAACGTTAGTTGGTCTACCTGACCGTGGTTTGGTTTCAACAGAACCGCTCATTTTCCACCTTTCTGATTAGAGTTTGAACACTGCTGATTGGCATTCCCAATTCCTTGGATATCTTTTTATATCCCTTTCCTGTTATATACAGTTCAACTACCTTTTCCCACAGGTCCTTTGACAATTCTTTTGCTTTCCCCATGGCTCAGAATCCAGAAACATCAGTGCAGCACTGGATGAAAGATGCAAGGGTCTGTCAGGAGTCCAGAAACTCATTGACCTTTTATACACACACACTAATTACAAGCAAACAGATCACAGGTGAGGATGGTTATCTTTAATAGCCATTCAAACCCCTTTGTGTCAACTTTTGTGCATGTTATCAGGCCAAAATCACCAGGGTATGCAAACTTTTGATCAGGGTCATTTTTAAATCATAATGGCAGGGTCATTTGCCATTATGATTTAAAAAGAGTAAACACAGTTGATTGATAGTAAATAGCTTCAGCCAAACACTAACCATGAGTGAAAGAAATGTTTTTGTGTTATCATTCATATTCTCTGAAAAATGTATATATATATATATATATATATATATATATATATATATATATATATATACACATATATACACACACAGTATCTCACAAAAGTGAGTACACCCCTCACATTTCTGTAAATGTTTTACTATATCTTTTCATGTGACAACACTGAATAAATGACACTTTGCTACAATGTAAAGTAGTGAGTATACAGCTTGTATACCAGTTTAAATTTGGTGTCCCCTCAAAATAACTCAACACAGAGCCATTGATGTCTAAACCGTTGGCAACAAAAGTAAGTACACCCCTAAGTGAAAATGTCCAAATTGGGCCCAAAGTGTCAATATTTTGTGTGGCCACCATTATTTTCCAGCACTGCCTTAACCCTCTTGGTCATGGAATTCACCAGAGCTTCACAGGTTGCCACTGGAGTCCTCTTCCTCTCCTCCATGATGACATCATGGAGCTGGTGGATGTTAGAGACCTTGCGCTACTCCAACCTTCCATTTGAGGATGCCCCACAGATGCTCAATAGGGTTTAGGTCTGGAGACATGCTTGGCCAGTCCATCACCTTTACCAACAGCTTCTTTAGCGAGGCAGTGGTCGTCTTGGAGGTTGTTATCATGTTGGAATACTGCCCTGCGGCCCAGTCTCCGAAGGGAGGGGATCAATGCTCTGCTTCAGTATGTCACAGTACATGTTGGCATTCATGGATCCCTCAATGAACTGTAGCTCCCCAGTGCCAGCAGCACTCATGCAGCCCCAGACCATGACACTCCCACGACCAGACGTTTAAGGTGGGATGTCCCCCCAAATGATGGCCTCATGGACGATGAGGCTATGAAAGAATGGGGAGAGTTTTTGTTAGTAAGGGTTTAGAACTATTAGAGTTCCTATTATTAAGGAAACAGAGAAAAATTAAGGTGCTTGAGACTCAGATTAGAGAACTCAAAGATAACCTTAAACCCCATAAGGAATCTGAGGAATTCTTGAGATTATCTGCTGAACTCAAGAACAGACTAATTAAATGGGATTCGGATATACAAAAAAAAGAAAAAGTTTATTAGAAATTTCAACGATTTCGGAAAAGGTAATGTTTTTAAATGGCAAACAGGGCCTGTGGATGTGACTATGACCCAGACACATCTGGGTCCTTCCAATTTGGAAACTATTAACACACCTTTACCTACTCCAAGGGGGAATAATGTATATGTATATGATAACTCTGAATATGATAATATGGGTACACCACAGAATGATAGCCAATACCAGGTGGTCCAGACCAAAAGGGGAAGAATAAGAGAGGGCGGGGGAGAAGGGGTGGTTACCATCAATCTCCTCATAGGCACTATGAGTATAATGCACCCACTAGGAATAATGAACTATATAATGGCTATAATCAATATCAGAGTAATTATCAGCAGGCTCGTGATTCTAATTGGACTTAATTAAATAGAGGTAGCAGTTCTAATTATTATCAGAGTAATTATGAACAGGTTTCTGAACATGATGTTTATCCTAATAGGGGTAGGTTCCCACAAGAATATGGGAACCAGTTATTCACACATAATCAGTTCTCACCATTGCAAAACCATGGCCCCAAAGGCAAGGGGATTTTCACAGAGCCCCGAGAGGGACAGGGAGGGGAGCACCCTCAGTTCCGCCCTATCCAGGAGGATGGCAGGGTGTAGCTCCACAACAAATCATCAATGACAGTGGGCAAATAAGGAAAAGAAAAATAAGAGAGGAAGGAGAGGAGGTAGGCGAGTACAAAAGAGTAAAGCCCCAATAGGGTCCAGGACCTATAACCTAAGTAGCATGCCTCTTAATGAAGAGGAGATCTGGGTGCTCAATAGGGGTTTGAAATATGCTCCAACTCGCAATTTGAATAAGTTCCAAGCTTACATTAATTAGCAAAAATATATTCGAAGTTTAAACATTAAAAAATACTTTTTGTCCAATCCAGTTACTAGGACCGTTGCTATGCCAGAAAAAGCTCCCCCTAGTTACCATTCTAACCTTCAAAACAAGTCTGTTTTTTATCCTCCCAATGAAGACACCAAACATCTGGATGTCTTCAGAGATATGGTTGTGAAGGATTTAGAACTACTTAAGATATGAAGGGTCAATTATCCATTGTATATTAAGAATGGTATAGAATCATTAATGAATAGGAAGGACTTGGTGATACGTCCAGTGGAGAAAGGAGGGGGCCTAGTTGTGTTGAGTAAGGTGTACTATAAGAACGAAATGGAGAACTTACTTAGTGATACCAATACATATAGTGTAATGGCTAAGGACCCTATGTTAGAATACAAAGGAGAGTAATGCCCTGTACACACGATAGTATTTTCCGATGGAAAATGTGTGATAGGACCTTGTTGTCGGAAATTCCAACCGTGTGTAGGCTCCATCACACATTTTCCATCGGAAAATACTATCGTGTGTACAGGGCATTACTGTGTCGGAAATTCCTATGGAAAATGTGTGATAGGACCTTGTTGTCGGAAATTCCAACCGTGTGTAGGCTCCATCACACATTTTCCATAGGAATTTCCGACACACAAAGTTTGAGAGCTGTCTATAAAATTTTCTGACAACAAAATCCGTTGTCGGAAATTCTGATCGTGTGTACACAATTCCGACGCACAAAGTGCCACACATGCTCGAAATCAAGCAGAAGAGCAGCACTGGCTATTGAATTTCATTTTTCTCAGCTCGTCATACATGTTGTACGTCACCGCGTTCTTGACGTTCAGAATTTCCGACCAACTTTGTGTGACCGTGTGTATGCAAGACAAGTTTGAGCCAACATCCATCGGAAAAAATCCCATGGATTTTGTTGTCGGAAAATCCTATCGTGTGTACAGGGCATTGGACTTGCTAATTGAGAGAGGGAAACATGTAGGAGTCCTGAACACGAAGGAAGCACGATACTTAGATCCTCTATTCTGCCGAACACCTATAATCTATTTCTTACCCAAAGTTCACAAGCATAGCATTAATCCAGTGAAAAAAGGAAAAAAAGAAAGAAACTGTGCATCGGTGAAGTGAACAAAACAATATCAATTAAAGCTGTGATTCCTCTATGTAACACAAACACAGTAAAATTCAAATGGAAAAAAAGGGGGTTGAATCGCGCTAAAAAGGAATAGCGATAATATATATCGTCGCCAAACCAAATGTTGAAAAGTGGGTGAAAAATCCCTATTGGTGCATTAAACATGAAATTCAAAACATATTAACAAATTAATAATCAATCAAATATACAATAATATATATATATATAAAAGTCCATATACAAAGAGATGAGTGAATCACCCAAGTGATATAAAAGATGAAAACTCAAAAAAAGTTCCAAAGGATCAGATGAACATAAAATCTTGCTGTGAGAAGAAAAAAGTGCTTGTTCCACCACCATGAATAAGACTGGCCGTTTACCAGAATCTCATGATCCCCCATTACAGAAGATCAGAGAGAGCTGTTTGTCAGTATTGATTCGGAACACGACCAATAGACCAGAAGCCTTATACCGGGATGAAACATCAGAGACCTTGGTACTGTACTAAAGATGTTCACACTGACAGGTACTCAGACATCAGCCCACAATCATTACTTTGGCTTTTTTCCCAGTTTTACCTGGTGATCTGGCCAGTAACACCTCCTGGTGATCTGGCCAGGTGTGTTACTGGCCAGATCAGTAACTAAGAAAGTATTTATTACAAAAATTCACTTTTATGTTGCTACACGATTAAGGCTGGGTTTCGATTGTTGGATTGGCTAAGAGGCAGAATTTCACCTTATGATTGCCCCTGTGGGGCATGCTTGAATGACCTTTCTGTTAATTCAGAGGTCCACAGAGGTAGGTGAGCAGCCTGCATTTACGGTGGTGGAAACACAGATAAGAATGCACATTAATTGAAATTGTTTTCGAGCACCCTGATCACTACTGAGGAGTCCACCCTTATTTGTTGGTGCCTTCTTTTGCTTCATCTTTGGCTCTCATACTATATGAACTGGGACTGTCTACATGTCTTAGAGCTGCTGGACTTTATACCTATGTATTTTTCGAATTAAGTTTTTTTGTTTTTCGCGCTGCACTATTTTGTATTTTTAAGTCTTTTCAAGGACTGTAATATATTGACCTTGAGTGTTCAGCTGCTTACGAAAGGAGTATTATTGCTTTTTTGCGCTGACTAAATCCATTAGTTTACTCCCACCACCATGCTTGAGGCAAGACAGACTTGTCTTTGTACTCCCCACCTGGTTGCCGCCACACACGCTTGACATCATCTGAATCAAATAAGTTTATCTTGGTCTCTTCAGACCACAGGACATGGTTCCAGTAATCCATGTCCTTAGTCTGCTTGTCTTCAGCAACCTCTTTGCGGGCTTTCTTGTGCATTATCTTTAGAAGAGGCTTCCTTCTGGGATGACAGCAATGCAGACCAATTTGATGCAGTGTGCGGCGTATGATCTGAGCACTGACAGACTGACCCCTCACCACTTCAACCTGTGCAGTAATGCTGGCAGCACTCATACATCTATTTCCAAAGACAAGCTCTGGATATAGTGCTGAGCACACACACTCAACTGCTTTGGTCAACCATGACGAGGCCTGTTCTGTGTGGAACCTGCCCTGTTAAACCGCTGTATGGTCTTGGCCACCATGCTGCAGCTCAGTTTCAGGGTCTTGGCAATCTTCTTATAGCCTAGGCCATCTTTATGTGAAGCAACAATTCTTTTTTTCAGATACTCAGAGAGTTCTTTGCCATGAGGTGCCATGTTGAACTTCCAGTGACCAGTATGAGAGAGTGAGAGCGATAACACCAAATTTAACACACCTGCTCCCCATTCACATCTGAGACTTTGTAACACTAACGAGTCACATGACACTGGGGAGGGAAAATTACTAACTGGGCCCAATTTGGACATTTTCACTTAGGGGTGTACTCACTTTTGTTGCCAGCGGTTTAGACATTAATGGCTGTGTGTTGATAACAAGCTGTACACTCACTACTTTACATTGTAGCAAAGTGTCATTTCTTCAGTGTTGTCACATGAAAAGATATAGTAAAATATTTACAAAAATGTGAGGGGTGTGCTCACTTTTGTGAGATACCGTATATTATATATATATATTGTGGTATTCAGCTTCAAGTGGAGAGCTCTCAGAGAGATAATCAAAGCTGCATGTAAGGTTAAAGGACTTCCTGCCAGGGGCGGCCCGTCCATTAAGGGCGCCCCCTATCCATGTGTCCGGCCCCTTTCAGGACACCGGCACATGGATTCCAATGTGGGGGGGCTGTTTTTTTTAAGCACCGATTCGAGCCAGAGGCAACAAGCATCCTCTGACAGTAGTAAGTGGAATAAGTGTCTTCCTGCAGTGTCTGTACTGTGCTAAGAAAGATGTTGGGTTTACACCCGCTCACCAATCCTCTGGGTAATGACACAATGGAAGTCCCTAATGGCGGTTCAGGCTCCTGGCAATGTTGTAAGGCACTGGATCACCTCCTGTCATCCGAACAGGATGGCTGGTAGCTGAATTGACAGGTGATCGGCCAACGGCCAACAGGACACCAGGATAAGTCTTCAGTGTGGGTGACACTGTTCCTGGCTCCTTTATCCTCAGTCTCTTGGTAGCAGTCTCGGAAAAGCATGTTTATCTCTCTCTCTCTCAGATGCTGGTAGACAGTGTGGCTCTCTCTTTCTTAGGTGGAGTTCCACCACACAGTCCCGACACCTCACCACTCCTGTCCTCTATCCCCTCTCCTCACGGTAACTCTCCCCGGTAGTCTCAAGAGAAACATGGCTTTCTCTCCCTCTGCTGGGTCACACAGTCCCTGGTGTCAGCGTGTGTCTCTCCCCTCAATCAGATGCTGGTACCCCAGACCGCTCTACTCACTCTCCTCAGACAGTCCTCCTCAAATCTTCTGTCAGCACTCTCTCTGTAGTGCTGTGTGGAAAACCTGTCTCTCTCTATTTTCTCTCACCTCAGCACTTCCCTCTCTTCAGTCTCCTCAGCACTTTCTGAAACTCCCCTTTTCCCCAGTGTGCTTTGTGTCTCTGAGTTTTCTGGAAGGACAAGTCAGCATCTCTCTGTCTCCATCTTGTGGCCAAAAGGAAAAAATGCATTACAATATGCCTGCTACATACTCCCCCCACCAAAGAACCTTTGGTCCCCAGAGGAAGGACATAGTCTATCAACATATAATGTCCACAACCTGTTACATGCCAGGAACCTCCCACCATTTGTCATAAGAGGGAAGGTTGTTCTGCCCACAAGCCACTGATATTGGGATGGCCCACCTAGATGTGCCAGGGGGTGAGTTGGAGTCCCCTCCATTAAATCTGTAGTGGGAAGGGTCGGCAGGCTGTGCGTTCTCTGAGATGTGAGGATCGCTTCTTTACAACTTTCACCTAAAGTATCGTATGTCAGCCTTTTTGATGGGTGAATTGTTCACTTTCCTCTCTGCTCTTTGAGCTCAGGTGTTTCGGGTATAGTCACCTCTTCCTCTGATGCTGCAGAAGGTTGAGGAGCTCCTATATCCTCCACAGTTGGGGAACTCGGAATGTTTATTTGGCTTGCCAAGGGTTGTCTCTGCGGGATGAACTCCAGAGCCTCAGGCCTGAGGGTTTCCACATCTGCTTCATTGGGAGAAAGGGGAGTGGCAGTCTCTGCCAGCGTAGACTGCCACAGCCAATCCATGCCCATTTTTTCATCCTCAATGTCTTCTGCATCCATGTTTGGGTGCAAGGATTGGGACCTGGTTACTGGAGGTGATTCCTGAGAGATTGTTTGAGTAGGCTATTGACTTGGTTGATGAGGTATATGAACTGCTTCTGATAAAGGTAGCAGATGATTCTGGTGCCAGGTCTTTAGTGGGCCTGTGCTTCTTTCTAGGCGAATCTGGTATACTGGCAGTCCTGATAACTGCTTGCAGATGATGAATAGCTGCCACTTCCACTGATCAGCCAGTTTGTGTTTCCCAGGGATGCCCAAGTTCCTCAATAACACTCTGTCACCAGGCAAATCATGTACTCTCACCTTTAGGTCAAAGGTTTGCTTGTTTCACTGGCCCCGGGTGTCTGAGGCAGCCTGGACTTTCTCATATGCTGTCTTCAGACTTTTCCTCAGGCGGTCCACATATCCTCTGTGTGACACCATCAAGGTATGATCTAAAGAGGTGCCAAATTCTAAGTCCACCGCCAGTCAAGCTTCCCTACTGAACATCAGCCTATATGGTTATTAGCCCATGGCATCGTTTTCAGTGCTATTATAGGTGTGTACAATACAGTAGCTGCAATGTGCCTGCGCCAATGCTGTTTCTTTTTACCTGTAAGAGTCCCAAGCATATACAGGAGGGTGCAATTAAAACCTTCTGGCTGGGATTCCTGCTTGAGGGTGGTAGGGGGTGGTTCTTGACTTCTGAACACCTAACAGGTCTAACAGTCTTTTAATGAGTCTACTCTAAAAGTCTCTCCCCTGGTCAGAGTGAATACGCTGAGGTAGGCCATAGTGGACAAAGAACTTCTCTACCAGAATTTTGGCCACCGTAGATGCTTGCTGGTCCTTACTTGGAAATGCCTGGGCATAGCAGGTGAAGTGGTCGGTCACCATCAGAACATTTCCCTGTCCCCTCGAGTCAGGCTCCAAACACAGAAAATCAATATACACCAATTCCAGTGGTCCTTGACTTTGAAGATGGCCAATTGGGGCAGCTCTATGGGGTAAAGTCTACCTGTGTATACACCGTATGCAGGAGTGACAATATCACTCACCTTCAGCCACATACAGGGCCAATAGAACCGGTCTCGCACCAGTTTAAATGTCCTCTCAGGCCCTAAGTGGCCGTGATTGTCATGCAAGGCAGTCAGCACTGTCTCTCTATGCATTCTTGGCAAGAATAGCTGCCACTTATCCTCAGAATCATCTTAGGGGCCCCTTCAGTAGACCACCCCATTGTGTAACTGCAGTCGATCCCATTCCTTGTGTACTAATCGTGCTCCTGTTGGAGAGTCTGTTAGCAGTAGATTTGGGAATTGGCCCTCCAGGGCCTTCAGTGTTAAACTACAGAAGTAAGTCCCTATCTGAAAGCTTAGGTAGGCCGTTATCCCTTACCTGGGACAAATCACAGTAGTATTTGGGGATACCTGCCACTGAGACTCCGATGGCTTCTGCCCCAGTTGTTCCTCTGGCCTGATGTACCGCTCGCTGACACAAGGCTTGTATCCCTTCTGGAGTCAGTTGAGTCCACTCTTCAGAGGAAATCCCCAAGTCGTAGGGTCTCCTCGACAGGGCATCAGCATCTCTGTTCCCAATTCCTGGGCAGTATTCTAGGCTGAAGTGGAACCCTGAAAGGGCAGCCAACCACCTGTGCCCGGTGGCATACAATTTTGCTGTGGTGAGTATGTATGTGAGGGGGTTGTTGTCAGTTTTGACCACAAAGTCTGCACCATACAAGTCTTTCAACTTGTCCACCACTGCCCACTTCAGAGCCAAGAATTCCAGCTTGTGAGTATGGTAGTTTTTCTCAGCAGGTGCAAGACTTTGGCTCACATAAGCAACAGGCTGCAGGTGTCCATTGTGCTCCTGATACAGTACCCCACCCAGCCTATTTCGAGTGGCATCAACATGCAGCTCATACGGCTTGGCTGAATTGGCATAGGCCAGAACAGGAGCATTTGTTAGACTCCACTTCAGCTGCCAAAAGGCTTGCTCACACGGGTCAGTCCACTGTTCTTGGATTGACTCCCGAGGTTTCCTGGGCCCTCCATGTTTTTTGACCAGCTTCGTTAGGTCTGGGTCGTCATCCTCTTCCTCGTTCTCCAGTAACTCATTAAGGGGGCTGGCTATTCTAGCAAATCCCTAAACGAATTTCCTGTAGTATGAGCACAACCTCATGAATGACCTAAGCTCAGTCACATTGGTAGGCCTTGGCCAGGAAGTGACAGCTTCCAACTTCTGTGGGTCAGTAGCCACTCCTTCAGCAGAGACAACATGGCCGAGGTAATTAACTGAAGGCTGGTAAAACTGACATTTTTCCAGGGACAGCTTCAACCCCTCATCATGGAGTCTCCTCATGTTCTTCAAGAGTTTTGCCAAAGATGATGATATCGACTAGATACACCAACACCTCAATTAGGTTCATGTACCCTACTGTCTTCTCCATCAGTCTCTGGAACGTTGCTGGGGCACCGGACAGACCTTGAGGCATCCTATCAAACTCGAAGAACCCTACTGGGGTGATAAAAGCTGTCTTTTCCCTGTCCTCAGGGTGCATGGGGATTTGATAGTACCCACTCTTCAAGTCCAGCATGCTAAAGCACTTCGCCCCCACTATGCTCTGCAGGGCAACTTCTATTCTAGGAGGGGTTTACTGATCAGTGATGGTCCTCCTGTTGAGCATCCAATAATGGATGCATGGCCTCAGGGACCCATTTTTCTTCCGCACCATCACCATGGGGAAGTATAAGGGCTCCTAGACTCCCTGATGATGCCTGATCTCTTCAATTCTGCCAGCTGCTCATGTAAATCTTCTAGGTCCTCCAAAGGGATCTGTCTTACTCTTTCCCTGAATGGCTTGTCTTTCTGAAGGCGAATCCGGTGCTGGGCACTTTTCGCACACCCCACATCAAACTCATTTTTCAAGACTATATCCTGCCATCTCAGGAGCTGGGCTTTGACCTTTTCTTTACACTCAGGTGAATAGTGTGGTGTTTTGTGGGTAAAACTGCTCTATGGAGATTCCGTCCGTCTCTCCCTTCCCCAAATCAGATGGTAAGACTTGGGTGGCTGGATTTACTAGTCCTAACAGCATTCGGGCTCAACAGCAAGGCCGTAACATTCCGGGTTCTTCCAGCAACTCCGTTGCAGAGTCTTAATTGATATGACGTCTGGGATTACCTCCACTCTCGTGACCTCTCCCTGGTGGTCAGCTTCAAGGACAAGAAAGGGACCTGGTTGTTCCCAATTGAGCTTGACTGAAGCTTGTACACACACCACCTCTCTAGGTTGTAGTATCTTCTCACTTCTGTCCAATCGCCAAATCTTCCCTACTCCTTCAGCTGGGGCTCTCTGTTCTTTGAATATGTGCTGATACACTTGTCTCACCATAGGGTGTATGCCCTTGGTTGGGCTGTCAGACTCCAATACATGAGGAGTAAGCAGCCTTCTAACAAGGTCAGTATTCGTTCCTATTATCAGAGAACTCTTCTTGGCTCCTGATGGGTCGAGGGCATACAATGGCTAGGGTATCAAACGTTTCTGTTGGTTCGGTCACAGAGGGGTCAAAAGTCAACTTGACTGGTAAGTATCCATCATATGGGAAATTTTAGGTTCCAATACCCCATATCTCCAGTTCATCCAATTTCTGCAGGGGTAAGTGTTTGAGGTGCGGGTCCTAAAAGTCTCTATATAGCAGGGTAACGTGCGCCCCTGTGTCCAGAAGGGCCTTTGTATAGATGCCTTCTACCTGAATTGACACGATGGAAGAAGGTCCCACTAGTTTGTCAGGGAATCTACCCAAAGTAGGGTAGTTAATTTGTCCTGTCATCTTTATTTGCGCCCCTTTTTGATGGGCTTTGGGTTTTGCTGGCGTCTCTGTTGGGCTCCAAAGGGCTGGTATGCACCGACTCTCTCTTGAGGTCGATGGGAGCGGATTGTCTGGTCATTCAGAAACAGCAGTGAGGGCCCTCTACAACTGTTGTGGCTTCCCTGGGTCTTTGCCGTTTGAGCCAACTGCTGTAGGTGGGCACCCATTTGGCTTCTTCACCAGGGCCCTCTGAGGTTTCCTGCCGGCTTCTCGGAACCAGCTGACATGTTTTAGCGGACTTGTGCAGTTATGTCGGTAATGACACTCCTCCGCAATTAAGACAGACTACTTGACTCATAGACTTCTCTGCAGACATGACTGTAGGGTTCGAAGTCTGCTTGGGCATTGGACATTATCGTTAGCTGGTGGAGTGATTCTGGCTGCTAGCACTATCCATCGTCTCCATCATTTGTGACACCTGGGATTTCAAGAGCTCTATCTCTGTGTCATCACTAGTTGCACTAATCACTCTGACCTCTGTGACAGATTCTGGTTTGAGGTTTCTTTTAGATTAATTCAGGGTACTTCAAAATTCCACCATCTCTTTGAGTTTTCAATTGGATAATAATAGGATCTAAAGGCTGAGCCCCCCTTAAAACCTGTTGTGCACTGACCCTGTCAACTGACCTGGGATCTATACCTTTCTTTAGAAGTATCTGGTGCATTATCTTGTCAAGACGCCTCATGTATTCAGTTTCTACCCCTCATCTTGGCAGGTAGGCTCAAACTGGTACATGAGGTCAGCGGCCTTTTTTGTTCTCCCAAAAACATATTGCAAGATATCTAAGTAGTCGTGAGCAGTACAGTACTGTTTGCTAAGTTTCAGGTCGTGAATTGCTTCTGAAGCTGGCCCCCTCAAACTCTCAGCGATTCTCTGCTTTTTCTGAGCCTCTGGGATGTCCCACACATCTAAGGTTTGCATGGCTGGCTGCAGCCATTCCTCAAAACTCTCTTCACTGACAGGAACTGGCTGTTTTCCAGAAAAGGTTCCCAGCTTTTGGTATGCGGACCCAGTGTATACTTTTGACGGACGAACCCAGTATACTCTTCTGACACTTCGCCAAAAACTCTTCCAAGGCGGCAATGAATTCTAGCCCTATCATGGCTACAGGTGTCAGTAAGGTAACGTCTTCTGACAAGGCTACTTGGCCTGAACTTTCTGGGCTCACATCGACAGGATCCATCTTGATGCTTTCAAGGGTGTTGTCTTGGTGATTTGCTAGTAGAACAGGAAATCCCGGACGAGCCCCCACATACAGCGCCACCCCCGAAGGTGCTGATTGGTGATTTTGGGTTCTCTGTTCTATGCCTCAACTTCGAGAATGGCCTCAGCCCCTCTGACTCACCTGGTTAGATATAACATTTTTGCAAACACTTTCAAGAATGCAAGTAAAGAAAATACCAATATCCTGGCTATAGATTGATGCAAACAGACACAACTGGTAGTGATGAATGAGCTTAATATATTATCAGGAATAGAATACTTGGAAACTTACAGCACTGTTGAACCTTGCTGCAGAGTATCAATACAATAGAAATGACCATTTCTAATATTTTAGCAACAGAAAATATAGAAAACAAAGCGTAATAATCTATATGTCAATTGCACAGTCGCTGAGAGGGAGGAGAGAAGGTTTATCAACTTCTCAGCTCCTTCTGGGCCACAAACACCATTGAAAGTAACAATACAAAAAGAAAAAATGGGTTAACAGGTACAGTAAGCACAGTTCTGTAACGTTACAGGTCCTGTGTTGAAGGATACTAGTGTCTTCTGCTAGCACACGTTGGGGCCCTTTGTAAAGAGAGTAGGTTTAATCAATCAAAAGTGAGACATTAATCCTCTAGGAAATCCCGTTAGGTAGTGATTTGTAAGAACAGAATGGCTAAAAGTGGTAGCTCCAAACAAGCATCCTCTGACAGTAGAAAAGGGAATAGGTGTCTGCATGCAGTGTCTGTACTCTGCCCTCAATCAGATGCTGGTACCTCAGGCTGCTCTCCTCACTCTCCTCAGACAGTCCTCCTGTCAGAAACCATGAACCAGACTGAGACAGAAGTACAGTAAAATCACACTTGTTTATTAATAAAAATAAAAAGGTAAAAAGAGTAAGCGTAGTCAAAGCATAGCCAGAGTCCAGTAACCGGATCAGGTAGTCAGCCAAGCCAGAGTTCAGTAACCAGATCGGGTAATCAGCCAAGCCAGAGTTCAGTAACCAGATCGGGTAATCAGCCAGGCCAGAAGTCAGGGATCCAAGTAGAGTAACAGCAAGCAGGATAAGGAGCCAGAAGGGATGTCAGAAAAACCAGTCTTTAAACAGGAACGCAGGAGATGGTTTCTTGTGATGTGACCAAGGCGAAGGCAGGAATGAAGTGAGCTGGAGATCGTTAAGTAGGCGGGACTGATGAGCAGATCCACAACAGCTGGTTAACTGTGGAGAGAGATGAGAGCTGGCAATTAGCCAACAGCTGAGCGGCCAGCTCAGAGAAGGAAGGGCTGAGCCAGCCCTGACACCTCCTCAGATCTTCTGTCAACACTCTCTCTGTAGTGCAGTGTGGAAAACCTGTCTCTCTCTCACTTTCCATTACCTCAGCACTTCCCTCTCTTCAGTCTCCTGTTAGCACTCTGTCAAGACTAATACTCACCGAGGCCAAGATGCCGAGAGCGGCTCGCCCTTACGACCACGCGCACCCAGACCCCCGAAGTTGATACAGGGAGCTGGGGGCACGCGGAGGCACGGGCTTCCGGGATGCAGGAGATCCGTAGGTGGGAACTGAGGCACTGGGAGTCCGTATATCAGGCAAAAGGTCAGAACCGGGTATCAGGCAGGAGCAAGTCCGTTAAGCAGGCAAAAGGTCAGAACCGGGTAACAGGCAGGAGCAAGTCCGTTAAGCAGGCAAAAGGTCAGAACCGGGTATCAAGCAGTGGCAGATCCGTTTAACAGGCAGAGGTCCGATGGGTATCAGGCAATCAGGCAGAGGCAAGTCCGTTATAGGCAGGCAGAGGTCAGATGGGTATCAGGCAATCAGGCAGAGGCAAGTCCGTTATAAGCAGGCAGAGGTCAGATGGGTATCAGGCAATCAGGCAGAGGCAAGTCCGTTATAAGCAGGCAGAGGTCAGATGGGTATCAGGCAATCAGGCAGAGGCAAGTCCGTTATAAGCAGGCAGAGGTCAGATAGGTATTAAGCAATCAGCGGTATAGGTGTTTAACAAGCCAGGGGTTCGGTACACAGAGCAGCAGACAGGTTTACACAGGAACAACTAAAGCACAGGGAGCAGGAGGAGCTGACGACGAACCAGCAACCCGACTGGGTGCTGGAGTCGTCAGAAATAGTCTCCCCTCGGTGTGACGCGCTACCGGGTACCTTGAGATGGTTCTACACCTTCATTTGAGTCCAGCTGTGTTTGATTATACTGATTGGACTTGATTAGGAAAGCCACACACCTGTCTATATAAGACCTTACAGCTCACAGTGCATGTCAGAGCAAATGAGAATCATGAGGTCAAAGGAACTGCCTGAAGAGTTCAGTGACAGAATTGTGGCAAGGTACAGATCTGGCCAAAGTTACAAAAAATTTCTACTGCACTTAAGGTTCCTAAGAACACAGTGGCCTCCATAATCCTTAAATGGAAGACGTTTGGGACGACCAGAACACTTCCTAGGGCTGGCCGTCTGGCCAAACTGAGCTATCGGGGGAGAAGAGCCTTGGTGAGAAAGGTAAAGAAGAACCCAAAGATCACTGTGGCTGACCTCCAGAGATGCAGTCAGGAGATGGGAGGAAGTTGTAGAAAGTCAACTATCACTGCAGCCCTCCATCAGTCGGGGCTTTATGGCAGAGTGGCCCGACAGAAGCCTCTGCTCAGTGCAAGACACATGAAAGCCCGCATGGAGTTTGCTAAAAAACACCTGAAGGACTCCAAGATAGTGAGAAATAAGATTCTTTGGTTGTCTGATGAGACCAAGATAGAACTTTTTGGCCTTAATGCTAAGCTGTATATGTGGAGAATACCAGGCACTGCTCATCACCTGTCCAATACATTCCCAACAGTGAAGCATGGTGGTGGCAGCATCATGCTGTGGGGGTGTTTTTCAGCTGCAGGGACAGGACGACTGGTTGCAATCAAGGGAAAGATGAATGCGGCCAAGTACAGGGATATCCTGGATGAAAACCTTCTCCAGAGTGCTCAGGACCTCAGACTGGGCCAAAGGTTTACCTTCCAACAAGACAATGACCCTAAGCACACAGCTAAAATAACAAAGGAGTGACTGTTCTTGAATGGCCCAGCCAGAGCCCTGACTTAAACCCAATTGAGCATCTCTGGAGAGACCTAAAAATGGCTGTCCACCAACGTTTACCATCCAACCTGACAGAACTGGAGAGGATCTGCAAGGAGGAATGGCAGAGGATCCCCAAATCCAGGTGTGAAAAACTTGTTGCATCTTTCCCAAAAAGACTCATGGCTGTATTAGATCAAAAGCGTGCTTCTACTAAATACTGAACAAAGGGTCTGAATACTTAGGACCATGTGATATTTCAGTTTTTCTTTTTTAATAAATCTGAAAAAATGTCAACAATTCTGTGTTTTTCTGTCAATATGGGGTGCTGTGTGTACATTAATGAGGAAAAAAATGAACTTAAATGATTTTAGCAAATGGCTAAAAAAGGGGCGTTTCAGGAAGTGCTGAGGAGACTGAAAAGAGGGAAGTGCTGAGGTGAGAGAAAAGAGAGAGAGAGACAGGTTTTCCACACAGCACTACAGAGAGAGTGCTGACAGGAGACTGAAGAGAGGGAAGTGCTGAGGTAATGGAAAGAGAGAGAGAGACAGGTTTTCTACACTGCACTACAGAGAGAGTGCTGACAGAAGATCTGAGGAGGTGTCAGGGCTGGGCTCAACCCTTCCTTCTCTGAGCTGGCCGCTCAGCTGTCGGCTAATTGCCAGCTCTCATCTCTCTCCACAGTTAACCAGCTGTTGTGATTTTAGCAAATGGCTGCAATATAACAAAGAGTGAAAAATTTAAGGGGGTCTGAATACTTTCCGTCCCCACTGTATATAGATAGTGATATTGTTCAGGCCTGGTGATTGGCTGCTCAGGTCCAAGCATTGCATCCAGGGAAGGAAGGGAGAAGATCATATGCTTCTCCATATTCAAAAACACTGGATTCTTCCAAGGTCTCTGACAGATGAATGAACTGGCAGTGGAGTTTGGCAATGGTATCAGAGAGGCGGGGATGGGGGGGAGGGGGGTCTTTCAGCACACATGACTTTCCCTTGATTTTTTTTAAAGCCAATCTGTTGTAAACATGCTGGCAGAGAGAGCTTTCATTGGGGGTAATACCAGAGGCAGGTTCCATAGCCTGTCTTTCTGCATTGAACTGTGCCAAGCAGTGTAAGGACTGCCAAGTTGGAGTGAAGTGTTTAATACATTTTACCGTATAATCTGGTGAACTAAACCCATAATTACAAGAGCTCAGTTCCTCTGCTATATGCAGTGTCTGTTGAAGTACATACTAACCCAATCACTAAAATGTCATATAAGCATTAACATGCTAAGATAATTCCAAAAATAGTTTTCCAGCTTTTCAAATCTTCATCTTTCGTTAAAATAATACTTAGAGATGCTACCACGAAGATCCTTGTTTAGGCCCTTACTGGTATGATATGATAACTTTCTCCAAATTCTACTCCTGCATTTTCACCATGTCATCTGCACCCCTGGTGAACACTACAAGCAGCATTTCCAACACATTGCGCAGAAGTGGTCCACTGTTGTCACTGTAAGAATGTTGGCCAAAAGCAATAATATGTAGATGTCACTGGAGCAAGTGCATGTAGGTATGACATAAAGTGACTTCAGTTTCAATAGCTGGAGGAGATCAACACCACTGAGATGCAAAAAAGAATGAAAAAAAAAGCTGACAACAGTATTTTTAAAAAAAATCTATTTCAATTGTTCACAATACTCCGTACTTTAGGTAAACTAATGCCATCTGGTTTGGATTTAGTTGTACTTTATAAGAAGTTGAAGAAAGGTTTTGCAGCATTTCCGTCTGGTTTCTGTGTGTTGTCTCTGTAGGGGGAAGTTTACTACATATATACATACAAAGTAAGGTCAGTTGGCATGGACCATAGGGTAAGTACATGGATTGAAAACTGGCTACAGGGGCGAGTTCAGAGGGTAGTGATAAATGGGGAGTACTCAAAATGGGCAGGAGTGGAAAGTGGGGTCCCCTAGGTTTCTGTCCTGGGACCAATCCTATTTAATCTATTCATAAACGACCTGAAGGATGGGATTAACAGTTTAATCTCTGTATTTGCAGACCATACTAAGCTAAGCAGGGCAATAACTTCTACACAGGATGTGAAAACCTTGCAAAAAGATCTGAACAAATTAATGGGATGGGCAACTACATGGCAAATGAGGCTTAATGTGGAAAAATGAAAAATAATGCATTTGGGTGGCAAAATATGAATGCAATCTACTCACTGGGGGAGAACTTCTGGGGGAATCTATAATGGAAAAGGACCTTGGGGTCCTAGTAGATGACAGGCTCAGCATTGGCATGCAAGCAAAGCAAACAGAATATTGGCATGCATTAAAAAGGGTATTAACTTCAGAGATAAAACAATAATTCTCCCAATCTAAAAGACTCTAGTCAGGCTACACCTGGAGTATGCTGTTCAGTTCTGGGCACCAGTCCTCAGGAAGGATGTGCTGGAACTGGAGAGAGTTCAGAGAAGGGCAACAAAACTAATAAAGGGACTGGAGGACATTAGTTATGAGGAAAGGATACGAGAACTGAACTTGTTCTCTTTGGAGAAGATGCTTGAGAGGAAATATGATTTCAATGTACAAATACCGTACTGGTGACCCCACAATAGGGATAAAACTTTTCTGCATAAGGGAATTCAATAAGACACGTGGCCATTCACTAAAATTAGAAGAAAACCGGTTTAATCTTAAGCTGTGTAGAGGGTTCTTTACTGTAAGAGCGGTAAGGGTGTGGAATTCCCTTCCACAGGCAGTGGTTTCAGTGGGGAGCATCGATAATTTCAAAAAAACTACTGGATAAGAACCTGGATGACCACACTATTCAGGGATATACAATGTAATAATAACAAAAAAATACACACATAGGTTGGACTTTTTTCAACCTTGCCTACTATGTAACTACAGGGCCGTCTTTAATATTGATTGGGCCCTGGGCAAACATTTTCTTGCCCCCCCCCCCATTCTGAGACGTACAAAAAATAGTAGGTGGACTCAGAATCAGTTTACTGCAGCAGATCATGCAGCAATTGCAATTGGTTGCTATAGGTTACAGACTATCCTTACCGCTAAATGGCTGGTTGCTAGAGGTTACAACACATAATTTCTGCTTGCTGATTGGCTGCTAGAGGTTACTGCACATTATTAGCACTCACTGATTGGTTGCTAGGGGTTACAGCACATCATCACCACTCACCGATTGGTTGCTAGAGATTACAGTAGATCACTACTGTTCACTGATTGGTTGCTACAGGTTAATGCACATTATTACCACTCACTGAGAAGTGGAGCAATCCCAAATAATTGAGCAAGTAAAGCGGCACATTAATACAAATACTACAGGAGATGTACGACTTGTCCTGCGACTTGGGACTGCAAAGTCGCATTACAAGTCATTCCCCATGATTTCCAATGACAACCATTCATATTCATACCTCCCAACTTTTTGAGATGGGAATGAGGGACACCTATCAGCAAAAGTATGCAGGCTTAGGACAAACCCCTTGTCCCGCCCCCTTAAAGGAGAATTGTACAAAAAAACAAGATTAGTTAAGCCCACAAGTGCTTTTTTTACCACTACTATTCCTTTATATTGGCTTTTGGAATTTACAAATGCAGCAATTTAGAAATCAGATGAAATGTTTAGCACTGGAAAACACTTTTTAATAGATAAAGGTGCAATTTTATATACATTTATATAGATCAGACCAAAATAAGGGAGAAATAAGGAGGAATGAGGGACAGAGGGACATTGCTCCAAATCAGGGACAGTCCCTCGACATCAGGGACAGTTGGGAGCTATGCATATTAGTACGACTTCAAGTCGTGCCGACTTCAAAGTAGTCCCTGCACTACTTTGGTCCGACTTTGATGCGAGTTCAGGTTCATAGACCTCAAGTCTCCCTGAAATCGGGTTAAAATCGTGACCACGAGAGCAAAATCACGCAGCTTTGAAGTTGCGGTAGTGTGAAAGGGGCCTAAGAGACATACCAGACAATTAACTAAACTCCCTGTGCCAGTATAATGATGCAGAAAACTGTCAAAAGTGGTATGCACCACATTAACTAAGCAAATAAACCTCTTACAGGTCTATGTGCACCACCTACAGCAGTTTCTATTTCAGAGTGAAACAGAAACTTGTGCAGGTCTGCTTTTAGTTAACTGATGGAGGCCAGGTTCACACTGGTACGACAAACACTGGGACATTGGGAGCTCGTGTCGCATGACGTGTGAAAATCAATGTTTCCCCTTGAGAGCCATCTTAACTGGTCCAACACAAGTCGTTCCGACTTTGAAAATGCTCCCTGCATTACTTTGGTCCGACTTTGATCCTACATCAGCCCATTGAATATCACTGAAATCGGATCAAAGTCGGATCGCCGTCTTGACTGATCCGACTTTGGCATGCGACTTGTGCTCTGATGATCTTGAAGGGGAACTCTGAGCCAAATTTTAAAAAAATGGCATGGGTTCCCCCTCCAAGAGCATACCAGGCCCTTCGGTCTGGTATGGATTTTAAGGGGAACCCCCACGCCGAAAAAACGGCGCAGGGGTCCCCCCCAAAATCCATACCAGACCCTTATCTGAGCACACAGCCTGGCAGGTCAGGAAAGGGGGTGGGGACAAGCGAGCGCCCCCCCTCCTGAACCATACCAGGCCACATGCCCTCAACATGGGGGGTGCTATGGGGCAGGGGGGCCCCAAAGCAACTTGCCCCCATGTTGATGAGGACAAGGGCCTCTTCCCGACAACCCTGGCCGTTGGTTGTCGGGGTCTGTAGGTGGGGGGCTTATTGAAATCTGGAAACCCCCTTTAATAAGGGGGCCCCCAGATCCCGGCCCCGCCACCCTATGTGAATGAGTATGGGGTACATTGTACCCCTACCCATTCACCTAAAAAAAGTGCCAAAAATAAAACACATTACACATGTTTTTAAAGTCATTTATTAGGCCGCTCTGGTGTCTCTTCCGATCTCTTCTCCCCTCTCCGGGCTCTTCTGTGTCCTCCGCTGACGTCTTCTGCCTCTGTTGGTTCTTCTCCCCTCTCCGGTTCTTCTCCGCTCTCTCTCCAGTTCTTCTCCCTCTGCCCGCTGTCTTCTGCCGGGACTCCACCGCTATCTTATTGCTCTTTTGCTCGCTCTTTTGCCTGGTCTTCTCCGCTGTCTTCTCCCTCTGTTCTTCTTCCGATGTTGACTCGACGCTCTCTCCCGCTCTACCGCTCTAATGCCAGGTGCGCGGTGTACCACTACTTATATTAGCATGGGGCGGGGCCTGTAGCTCAAATCCTTCTCTCTGCCTATGCAATGATTACACAACCCTCCTCTAATGTCCCGTTCTGAGCTGAGCGGTGGGTGGGGACAGGCAGATAGATCAGAGCATGAAGTTCCAACTTTCTGTTCTCTGTGCTGTATCTGTCACAGTCACAGAACAGAGGATTGATCACTTGTTAATTAGGAGATGCATTTGCTCTACCTTTATGCTTTGAAGAGTGGTGAAAGCATTGTGCTTGCACCACTCTTTGTTAATTCCACACATAATCTTAATCAGAAACACAGCCTCTTGCATCATACTTTGCAAAGTGTTTATTCCATTTGCACAAATAGCTCTGTTTTTCAAATTGCCTTTAAAATGGAGATAAATGGATATTTTACATTCTAAAGACAAAGTTGTGGCTGGAATAGTTTGTCTTTCCGCTGCTGTCGGTTTTCTCTTGTGAAGGGGGAATTAATTTCTCCTTTACATAGCAGCTGATGAAGTACTATGATGTTGCATATAATCATTGTCATTGGCATTTAATCCACTTCTGTATCACTCTAACTTATGTTTCAATATAGTTGCTATGACCTCACAACTAATAGCCAGCTGACACAAGTTCCAAGGCTGAGACTCTGAATTGCAATCCCACCAGATCCACCCAGAACCCATGGTAGTGGCAAACCCGAATCTCGTCTCTAATTATAGATATCCAAAATAATTCTTCTGAAAAGGAAAGCCAGAGTTCTTTTGCTTCATTCATTTAGTTTAACCATTTTATTACTGCACTATAGCCGAAAGATGGCTACAGCGCGACTCTCTCGTTTTGAGAGGGTGTCCTTCGGGCACAGCTGATCACAGATCGCATTAAAGGGTCAATTACAGCGACCCTTTAACATGT
Organism: Aquarana catesbeiana; assembly: GCF_042186555.1. Classification (NCBI taxonomy): domain Eukaryota; kingdom Metazoa; phylum Chordata; class Amphibia; order Anura; family Ranidae; genus Aquarana; species Aquarana catesbeiana. The sequence continues at coordinate 221,911,606 of NC_133328.1, forward strand.
GATCAGCTGTGTCCAATCACAGTTGATCACAAGTGTAGCCAGGTGCTGGCTAAATTGCCTGTGTCTTTGTGGGACATTTTATAGCATCAGTTGCAGTGAGTCTGTTTCCCTCTAGTGCTCAGATTGGACACTGTGTCATCTTCTCCTGAAGGCAGAGCGAGCAGAGATCCCACATGAGAGAAAAAGACCATTGCAGACTACAAGTTCCAGACAGCTAGGAGGAATGCTGGGTAAGGAGATATCTAGTCTGGTCTGGGGAGGAGTCTGTCTCTTGGGACCATGACCTTCAGCTGCGAGCAGAGACCCAGACGGTTGGAGGAATATGAGCTGGCGCTGTGGACTAGGCAGCAGGGAGACTCTCCGGCAGGTGTGTGTGGATGCATCCATCATTGCCAGCTTTCTGTCGGACCAGTGACAGTCAGGGGGTCACTCTCACCATCATCAGCACAGATCTTGCTGAATCCCAGGGCTGCAAGGTGTGCAGTCAGGCACATTTCTCTGGTCACAGATTCTTCGGGAGCCTGCTCCGGGATCCCCCACTATGCCCTTTAGCCTGGTGTCATCTAGATTGGTGAGCAGGCAGATGCTCAAGTTCTTTAAACCCCAAGAGACACTGCATGCAGGCACCTTTACCCTATTTCTTTTCACTAAAGTTCTAACCAGCAGACACTTTGCACTTGCTATTTGCAACATTGGATGCCATTGTACAGGAATTCCCCTGTTCCCTTGTCAAGCTAGCTGAAGACACAGAACATCTACAACACAAGGTCTCCTCCACCCCCACCCCACCCCCCACTGAAAGGACTTTAAGCACAATATCTGCACACATTAAGGGGAACTCTTCTCAAAAGATCTAGTGTTGCCTTTATGGTAACTTGTGGTTCCATACTAGTGTCACAGAGTTCAATAGGCCCGTGACGTCAGGGGTTAAAGGGAGCAGTCTGATATAAAAGATCATCCTACTTCCTTTTATACCTGTAGTCATAGGCTCAGATTCTGCTGGTTGCTTTCATTCAATTAATTGTAATTCTTTATACATTGCACGCCTGTTTTATATGTGCTAAGGGTAAGAGGTTAACAATAAAATAACATTTGCCTATGCCATTACTGTTCTATCTGTTTAAGAGCTTTAAAGTAAAGATACTTGATTACATTGTTGCAGTCTGGTGTCTGTGTAATAGCATTGCCATTTCTTAAATATGTCCAAACCCAGGTTGTCAGGTGCCGGGAGGCTTGCAAGGTCAGGGCAACCTTTGGGGTCAGTCTCCTCCCAGTGGTAACCAGCCAGTGTGGCAGGGGACATTTACACAGATAATCAGGGCACTGGTTATTAGTGCCCTGTTTTGAGTGCAGCCCATCAGTGTTAATCAGTGCCCATTAGTGCTGCCTCTCAGTGCCACATATCAGTGCAGCCTCATCAGTGTCCATCAATGCCCATCAGTGCAGCCATTCAGTGCCCATCAGTGCATATCAGTGAAAGAAAAATTACTTATTTGCAAAATTTTACAACAGAAACTAAGAAAAACTTTTTTTTTCAAAATGTTCACTCTTTTTTCTTTTATTTAGCAAAAAATAAGAACCCAGTGGTGATTAAATACCACCAAAAGAAAGCTCTACCTGTACCAAAAATGTCATTTGGGTACAGTGTTGCATGACCGTGCAATTGTCATTCAAATTGTGACAGCGCTGAACGCTGAAAATTGGCCTGGGCAGGACGGGGGTGAAAGTGTCCAGTGTTGAAGTGGTTAAGGTTTAGGTTTTGGGTATAGGTCTCCTTTAAGTAGGTCTTACGTTTATACATAAATCATGTAGCTTAACTGTCCTAAACAGTATACATTCTCTGTTTTCTCATCAGCAATGGTCACAGCAGGAGAGGAGTGGCAGCAAGGCATAATCAAAGACTATAAATATTGTGTCTATGTATCATTTGCCTTAATCAGAAATATGATCAAACATGTGGTTATACTACATGTGCAGAACAGGTGATGATTTGTGGCTCAGTTATTATTTGTAGTATTATTTTATTTCATTTTTTTAATCATCCAAAAGCGTGTGTCCTATAAGATGATATATATATTATACACCTTAGTATATCTTGGTTCTCAAGGTTGGTTCCCTAGCAACATAATTATTTCACATGGGTTCAAGATGTTATCAGGAAGCTTAATTACCATGCTCCTCATCAATACCATATGTTCAAAAGATTCATTCAGAAGATAGTTCTCAGTGCTAAAACCTATTTTAAGTAATACAGTGCAAGGTTTTTTCATTCTAAATGAACTACTTAAAAATGAGTCTTTATATTGACATTGTTACTTTTAAAGCAGGTATAGGGGAAATGTTATGATCTTAGGTAAATTTTATTTTTCCCCTACATTTTTAAGCATATAACCATATGGCCTGATATTTCTGTTATATTTATATCATCTTGCTTTAGAAAATTAAAATTTCAGGCATGACAAAGGATTCCAAGAGCAATATTGCTTGGCCAAAGAGACAGTAGTAGTTGTTGCCTTTTAAGCAAAATCTCTATCACTGAGGCCCCGAATGGAGATCAGGGGAAGGGGGAGAGAGGGGAAAAGTCATTGCTTTGGTTCATTGGTATGTGTGTGTGTGTGTGTAAATATCAGATACTGTGCTCTGCAAGCAACAGGGCTTTTAGGATTACCAGATTTTTAAAATAAAATCCATGAACAGTCTACTGACCGTGCTCACTTTAAAAACACCCACAAAATAATGCTTCTATTTGTAACCACATCCCCAAAATCATTCAAGGTATAGAGACAAAATGCCTTTGGTACCCATAGTAGGGAAATGATGCATAATGCAGTGTGGTGAGTTATGTATGTGGCTAAAATGCTTTAACAGTGGGAGAAGTTTAAAGTGGTATGTGTAATGCACAGAGTGCAGGGGTCATGTGTAAGTAATGTACAGTGTATTCTTTAGTTTCTGTAGACCGAACTGGGATTCGCTAGGGAAAGCAATGAAGTCTAATGCCGCGTACACACGGTCGGACTTTTCGTCTACAAAAGTCCAACGGACGCTGACGGACTAAAGCTGGCTGGTAATCCGATCGTGTGTGGGCTTCTCCGGACTTTCAACGGACTTTTTTAGCCTCAAATCCGACGGACTTTAGATTTGAAGCATGCTTCAAATCTTTACGTCGTAAGTACGACGGACCCCGAAGTCCGCTCGTCTGTATGCTAGTCCGACGGACAAAAAAACGACGCATGCTCATAAGCAAAAACTAAACGGAAGCACTCGGTCTAGTAAAACTAGTGTTCGTATTGTAGGTAGCACATTCATCACGCTGCAAAATCTGTGATCGTTGAATGCAGCGCATTTTATTTCTTCTTTACGAAGGCTCTATAAAGAACGAAGGTGTTTTGCTGTTCATAATCAGAGTTCTCCCAAACTGATTTCTGGATTCTTTTTCTCTTTGATCTCATGAATGATATAGTATGCATTTTAAAAACAATGTTTCCATACTAATAATACTTTTTCCCCTTTTTTTTTTTTAGGTTTGTAAAGTTACCACAAAGAACCCATTATTCTGTTTTTTTTTTTTTATAGTGATTATTTTTTAGTTTTTAGATAAAGTTAACCCAAAGCACCGTTTTTGGTTACGTAAATTTTTGGATTTTCAAGACTTACCACTTGAACATTATTAACATTAGTAATGTATTTTTGGTGTGTTTTTTTTCTAACTCAATGAGATTGTTGTCCCTTGTTAATTTAACATTGTGTGTAAAATCAATGATTTCAAAGAAAAAACATAAAAAGTCTTTTGCTAAACTCAAAAAATGATCCATTTATTCATGGTCAAAATAAAATAAAGAGGAAGTCAACGCTGGAAAAAGTCGGTGTACCAGAAAATTGGGATCTTGCGGAGTCCATATAAGAGGGAGCACAATCTGGTCCAAGAATCCCAGAGATCAACAGCACCAGCAGATGATCTAGATGTCCCCAGACTGTGGTCCTACAACAGCCTGCGTCTTCTGTCAGACCAGACTGAACCCAGGTCATCATTTTCTTCTCTTCCCTGCAGCCTTTCCTCCACGCTGCCCTGCAGCCTTCCCTGTAGCCTTCTTTTGAGGCTGTGGCTCTGGTGTTTCAGTTGTGGCAGGAGGAGGAGGAGGAGGAGGAGGAGGAGGGGGGGCTGCCTCATGTAGTTGGGTGTTTTGTGTTAGCGTGCCCTGCAGCCCCTTATGGATTGTTTCCCCAAATAGGCGCTCACAAATGAGGCGCTGCTCCCTATTCATCTGAAGAAGCCTGCTGGCTAAGTAGCAGCCATAGGATTCTTCCGCTTCGGGGGGGCTCCTTAAAAAACGGGTGGCCTCTTGCATGAGGCGCAGGGATGCGTCCTGTGTGACCATCCCCTTCCTGGCCCTTTTTTTGGGAAGGTGGAGGGGAGGCACTTGGGATTCGGTCAGGCTCCTACTGGGCCCAGCCACCTCACTTGGCCCAGCCACCTCACTTGGCCCAGCCACCTCACTGGGAGCAGCCACCTCACTGGGAGCAGCCACCTCCTGCCTGACACTGGGCCCAGCCTCCTCCAGGATGATGGTGAATCCGGCCTCCTCCAGGCTGTCCATGGGCCTGGTCTCCTCCTGCCTGCCACTTTCCCCACATTCCTCCTGGATGGACTCATCCTGTGTATAAAAAAAGGACAATAGTTTGAGTATATTTTTTTGGGTTCATCAATGACACACAGTTTGCTTCTCATGAATAGCAAATTCAATGTGAATACTTCTCTTTAATAAAAGAGTCTAATCAGACACCCTAATTATTTCAAGCAGGTGCCAAACATATTTAGCCACTACTGTCAATTGATATGTATACCCAATTTTGAGTGCCAAATTATTTTAGACAATTATAACATCCAGTTAACATCATTAATATTAGTACAGTAAATATTTGGTAAAATAATTTACCTGACTCCAGATGGTCATATCTGGTTCATCCAGGATGGAAGACCCAGCTTGCTCCTCATCAGCCTCTGCTGGGGTGGAGGGAAGGGTGGAGGGAAGGGTTGAAAGTGATGGCCTGGCTTCATTCTGGTCATCCAGAAAACGGAGTTGATTATAGTACCACAGCCTGGGTACATAAACATCATCTGCTGATGCTCCTGATCTCCTTGATTCCTGGATCTTCTTATGCTCCCTCTTATACATGTTCCTCAAGCCCCCAATTTTCTTGAGCAATGTCTCCATTGTTGCTTCCGGGATGGTCGCCTGGACAAAGGCCAGAAGTCTCTCCAGCGTTGACTTCCTCACATGCTTAGCATAATACTGAGGGTGTTTCACCTCCCACAAATTCCTCATCTCTCGATATTTGGAAATAAAAGATGTAAGGAACTCTGGATCCTTAAATAGGGGATTCATTATATCTGGAAAAGATGAAGTCACAAGACAAAAAACACTTTTATTATAGGTTTCGGCTAACCCCTCATCATCTTCTCCCTATGTAGGCCTCATCAATCTATCAAGCCATATAGGCCGCTTGCTACAAAGTCATGACCATAAAACCCAAAAAAAATATATTTAAAATTACCTTCGTTTTGTAACGTCCTGGTCCACTATCACCTACGCACAGAACGTTCGTACGACACGTGCGCAAGGGCCCTCTTCATACACTACGCATGTGTGAAACTCCGCCTGCGTCGCCCGCCCCTGACGTTCAAAATTAACTCATGTTCTCCGCCCCCTAATTCGACGCACAGAACGTACGTACGACACGTGCGCAAGGGCCCTCTTTATACACTACGCATGTGTGAAACTCCGCCTGCGTCGCCCGCCCCTGACGTTCGAAATTAACTCATGTTCTCCGCCCCCTAATTCGACGCACAGAACGTACGTACGACACGTGCGCAAGGCCCCTCTTTATACACTACGCATGTGTGAAACTCCGCCTGCGTCGCCCGCCCCTGACGTTCGATTTTAACTCATGTTCTCCGCCCATTTTTTGTTACGGCGCGTAGTGGAGTTAAAGAATGGCGGAGACACCTGAAATGTTGACGACCTCAGGTAGTGGAGACAGCCCGGAGGCTGGAACGTCTGCGAAATCTATGAGGCCTAGATTTAAGGCCTCTAATATGAGTTTTAAAGAGATGGTGGAGATGGTGGCCATTCTTCACAAAGACGACTATGATGGCAATTATGGGCCGTACGCACGGCCAAATTTGCGCAAGGCCAAAATAATGGCGAAGGTCGTGGAGACTTTGCAGGCATCTTTTGGGGTCCAGCGCTCCAAAGATCAACTGCGAAAAAGATGGTCTGACCTGAAACTCAGGGAGCCGGATCAATACCGACGTATCCGGAAAGTTCTTAAAAAAAGTAAGTACTTGTCGTGTTTTTCTCTTGTGTTTATTAACCTTGTATACTGCTCCATGTGCTTTTCCTTCCTATCCGATTTTTTGTTCATCGTTTTAAACGATCTTTTAAGAAACCTCGTTACATATCTATAGATATATATCTATATATACATATACACATATATATACATATACATATACATATATATATATATATATATATATATATATATACATATATATATATATATATATATATATATACATATACATATATATACATATATATATATATATATATATATATACATATATATATATACATATACATATATATACACATATATATATATACATATATATATATACACATATATATATATATATACATATAACTATATATATATATAACTATAGAGAGAGAGAGAGAGATATATATATATATATATATATATATATATATATATATATATATATATATATATATATATATATATATATATATTGAGAGATAGATATAGATATAGAGATATAGAGAGAGAGAGAGAGAGAGAGAAATATATAGAGAGAGAGAGAAATATAGAGATAGGTAGATAGATAGATATAGAAATGTAAAACATTATTTTTGAAGATTTGAAGTTATCTTAATTTTTTGGCTTTACATTTAGTTAGATATTTAGAGATTTTGTTCCAGATATAGAGAGAGATCAAAAGATTATTAACTATATTTTGAGATATTGATATCTATCTATCCGATATGTCTTTCTAATTTTAAATATTGAGGTAAAATGGGAACTCTACACAAACCACTTCATTACAAATGTTGGAAAATTACTATGTACTAAAATATCTGTGTGCTAATTAGATTATTAATTTTTTGTTTCACATAGGGGAAAAATCACTCAGCCAACAACCAGAAGACAGTCCACCCCAAGCAAAACATGATTGGGAAATAAGCCCAAGTCCCATTGAGGATGTGGAGGAAGGAGAGGTGGGCGACATGGGCACCCCACCAGGTGAGTGTCTGACACACCAGCTTACGGTAATCTATGCATGGCTGCCTTTTATTTTATGTAATTTTTCTACTCTATTTTAGGTGATCTGGTTGTGCTTGAGTCAAGCAACAGCGCCACCCCCGAGGATGTTCATGAAGTATGCGACATGGGCACCCCACCAGGTCAGTGTTTGAGACACCAGCTTTATGGTAAGGTAAACTTATGTGTGCATATTTCTAAACATATTTTTTTTTTCATTCCACTTTAGGTCCAAGTGACTATTTCACCACAGACAGTGCCCAACGGCTAATTGCTCAAATCATGGCCTGGAATGGGGAGATCGATCAAATGCGGAATCGGCTGGATCGTATGCAGCAGGAAATGAAGGACATGATTGATGTTTTGGGTCGAATCTAAATGCCCTTTTTTAAACCCCAAAACATCAATCATGTCCTTCATTTCCTGTTTTGCTGACCCCATTCTGGGCCTTCTCTTTTTTTTTTTTGGCAGAACATAAATGGCTGTTTAACCTAATGTAAAAAAGGAGGGCTGTTTCTCGTAAATACCTCAAAAATCCACAAAAAAATAAAAATTGATTTTCAAAAAAACACAAAAAAAAAAAAATAAAAAACTTGATTTTAAAAAACCAAAAAAAAATAAAAAACTTGATTTTAAAAAACCAAAAAAAATAAAAAACTTGATTTTAAAAAACCAAAAAAAATAAAAAACTTGATTTTAAAAAAACAAAAAAAATAAAAAACTTGATTTTAAAAAACCAAAAAAAATAAAAAACTTGATTTTAAAAAACAAAAAAAATAAAAAACTTGATTTTAAAAAACCAAAAAAAATTAATATACAAACTTTATTAAAAAAAAAATAATAAAAACAAAAATAACTTGATAAAAAAAAAAACATAAACAAAAAAATTGCTTTAAAAAAAAAAAAAAAAAAAAAAACAAAACTTGATTTTCCCAAAACAAAAAAAAAAGCCTGTTTGTGAAAATCAAAAAGCCAAAAATATTTTTTTGTGGATTAGGTATAAATATTTAGATATAATTATATTTTGCTACATTATTAAGATATCATTCTATTTTTGTCTATGAACATTTTATACTAAATGCAGAACGGAATGCATAACAACCATTAATAAAAACATCTCCTTATAGGAATTAAATAAATGTGTGGTTTGTTATTTCAAGGCTCAGTATCATTTTAGTTATAATTGTAAAAAAGTTGTTTACAGTGGCAATGGAGCTTATTTAGACATTTAAAATTACAATACAGTTGGCACTACAACTGCTCGACCATAACCTAGGAGACAGCCCAAAAGAAAGGCAAGCAATAAATATAATGCAAGATTTCATCAATAATTTTTTTATTGTCAAAAATTATATATCCTGGCCCATTGCAATGGCCCCCCTACCCATAAAATAATTAACATATTGCTGTCTAACTTGACGGGCACTTTGGGGGGCCAAGCCAGTACGGACAGTATCCAGGCCTGTAAGGTTGGCTTCTATTTGTCCGGCCTCAGGCCCAACTGTGCCTATATAATTTGGAGAATGCTTATTTAAAAAGTTGTGCAGAATGCAGCACGATAAAACGATAAAATTAAGTTTGTATTCCGCCAAATTAATGGCTGTTTGAAACAGGCGGAACCGGCTGGCCAGAATTCCAAACGCATTCTCAACCACTCTTCTAGCTCTGGCCAGCCGGTAATTAAAAACCCTCCTCTCCGGGGTGAGGGTTCTTTGGGGGAATGGCCTCATGAGGTGCTTGCTGAGAGCGAAGGCTTCATCGGCAATGAAGACAAAGGGGAGTCCTTCCACGTTATCCTCATCAGGTGGCAATCCCAGGCCACCACTCTGGAGACGCTGGCAGAACTCCGTCTGGGCAAATACTCCTCCATCCGACATCCGGCCATTCTTCCCCACGTCCACATATAAAAAATCATAGTGTGCCGACACCACCGCCATTAAAACAATACTGTGGAACCCCTTATAATTAAAATAATATGACCCCGAATGGGGTGGTGGCACAATGTGGACATGTTTCCCATCTATAGCCCCTCCACAATTGGGAAAGTCCCAACGGCTGGCAAAATGGGATGCCACAGTCTGCCATTCCTGTGGCGTTGAAGGAAACTGGGAAATCAAACAAGAAAACCAAAATCAATTAATTTGGAAGCTAACATTGCAAGAAAATTAGACAATTAAAAACATTATTCCCCAGCATCAGTATAACATTCAATAATTTAATTGTTCTGGAATAACTAATATGGAAAGGCACACTTATCAGATTGCTCACCCCCTCTGATGGAACATTGATTACATTTTAGGGGGTTGTGAAATCCCTAAAAAAAATTACTTTTAGGACACGCAGGAATTTAGGGACTAAAAAGGCTACAAGACTGCAGTTGTCGCACTCTGCAGGTGCAGTTGCTAACCAGCTTACAGTAAATGAGGTAATGTAAAAAGGCATTCATGTTGCAAGGAGTACACAATCACATGCAAGGGCAATTAATGAAAACACTTTGAGGCTTGCATATGATTTGATGATGGAAATCAGCAGAGCTTCTGCTCATTTACTAAAGCACTGGAACAAATGCACTTGTAGAGTGCACATGCATTTTGCAAAGTGCAACATATATTTGCTTTAGACAAATCAACACCACAGAACATTCCAGCAAATTTTAACGAGGGTGGGGGTGGGGGGGTTGTGAAATCTAGATAATTGCTCATTAGCAGCACACTATTTGGAGTGAGTTTAGGTGGTGGTGGGGGGGGGGGGTGGGGGGGTTGTGAAATCTAGATAATTGCTCATTAGCAGCACACTATTTGGAGTGAGTTTAGGTGGTGGTGGGGGGGGGGGGGGTGGGGGGGGTTGTGAAATCTAGATAATTGCTCATTAGCAGCACACTATTTGGAGTGAGTTTAGGTGGTGGTGGGGGGGGGGGGTGGGGGGGTTGTGAAATCTAGATAATTGCTCATTAGCAGCACACTATTTGGAGTGAGTTTAGGTGGTGGTGGTGGGGGGGGTGGGGGGGTTGTGAAATCTAGATAATTGCTCATTAGCAGCACACTATTTGGAGTGAGTTTAGGTGGTGGTGGGGGGGGGTGGGGGGGTTGTGAAATCTAGATAATTGCTCATTAGCAGCACACTAAATACACTCAAACAAAATACATTCCAAATGAGTAGACTAGGTGGATATGTTCCCATCACTTCATGCTGGGAAGGTTATTGAAGGAAAATATACATGCATGACAAAAAATAACAGTAAAAAATTCCAGCATGTGTGAGGATAAAAAGGGGACATTCACACTATATTGCAATGATGGTAAGTAGTGTTTGAAGCAAGAAATACATCACATTATCAAAGATTACATAAAAGAACATGTGATGCTAATAAAAGAAAAATATCTTACCTTAATATAGTCCTTCTGCAGGACCTGTATGATGGCAGAACAGGTCTCTGGGATAATGATCCCCAGAGCCTGGGGGGAGATGCCTGTCGAGAACTTAAGGTCCTGCAGGCTTCTCCCTGTGGCCAAATACCGCAAGGTAGCGACCAGCCTCTGCTCCGGAGTGATGGCTTGCCTCATGCAGGTATCCTGCCTGCTGATATAGGGGGTCAGCAAAGCCAACAAACGGTCAAAAACGGGGTCCGTCATCCGGAGAAAGTTCCTGAAATCCTCAGGATTATTCTCACGGATCTCACGGAGCAAAGGCATGTGACAGAACTGGTCACGCTGAAGCAACCAATTCTTGGTCCATGAACTCCTCCTCGCCCTGTTCATGGACTGGTCTTGGGCTGAAGAATAAACTACAGCACCAAGCACATACAATGCACGAGCTCTACGACGAGTACGTACAGGTAACATGGCTTCAAAACGGTCGGCTGGTCAGAACGCACTAAACAGAACGCACTGAAGAACAGCAAGGCCTGTGAAGAACGACCTGAAAATCAGGAACGAGCGGCCAATAAAACAAAGATTTCTCAATGCCAACTGACCAAACGCACTGAAAAGCAGATACAAACCTCACAAGCACAGACTGAACAACAGTTAAAACGAACTGAAAAATACGAGTCTCACAAGCGCGAATCGTCTCTCACCAAACTTCTACTAACACGAGATAAACACGAGATTAGCAGAAGGAGCCCAAAGGGTGTCGTACGGGCTATTGAACTTCCGTTTTATAGTCTCGTCGGACTTGGTGTACGTCACCGCGTACTAGGCTGTCGTACTTTTGTGTGGTCGTGTGTGTGCAAGTCCGTTCGTAAGAAAGTCTGCCGCAAGTCCGCCGAAGGTACGTCGGAAGTCTGTCGGACAGGCTGTCGGACTTTTGTAGACGAAAAGTCCGACCGTGTGTACGCGGCATAAGAAAATAGAAGAAGTTTCAGTCTTTTGTTAAAGCATCATTTTGCAGAAATACTGACTATAACAAGTGCTGACCATAGTGTTTTTACAATCAGGTAGCAGCCATTGTAACGTTTTTTTGTCCCTGGAAATCTTAGAGCATGCTAAAATTACATGCAATACTACTGAATTAGTAATCACTTTTGCATGCCCTAAGTGCATTTTAGGGTACCTTAAGTTCTACTACTGCTTGGCAAATCAGGGCCAGTATAACAAAGTTGCATGCATGAAAGCTTACTCTAGCAAGCACAATATGTGATGCTTCCAGTTGATAGATTAAATTTAGGTAATTTCCCACTACACCAACCTGGGACTACAGTTCTGACTGAGGCTGTTGTTTCTGCTATTTCTGATGCTACACCACTACCGATGTAGCTAAGCTAAATTTAAAGTAGAGAGTAGGACTGATTTCCATGGGATCAATGAAAGCAGCTGCCTAGATCAACCAATCAATTTCAATTTTTAACTGATGCAAGGAATCTGGGTACTACAGGAAACTGCTCAACTTTTCTTGACACCAAGTAGTACATTTAGAAAAAAAGCACTTCTATGGCCACATCTATATTGGGGATTATAACTAATGAAAATAAAAGGGCAAAGAACAGCCCTGGGTCGGACTTTAGAGGCACATCAGACGATGTTATCAATAAAATATTTTTTTTTTTTATCCAATAATTCATTGTGCAAACAGAGCAAAAAAAGTAGAGAGTTAAAAACATATAACACACATTGGACATGAATACATGGTGCAGAGAGAATGTATGCACCGTAAGAGCAACAGTGAGCCCCTATGTGTGTCAACGCGTTTCACTGTTTTGCTTCGTCAGGACACATTGAGGGGTTGTTGGAAAAAAACAGGTCTCACTATCTTGTCAAAAAATTTGCAGAAGATATTCTCCCTGCTGGGCATCAAACATCACCATATAGGTAAGATATCATAGTGTTCAGATATTTGCGACCATATGGTAAGTGACTCAAGATGTCACTCCAAGGAGATATATTGCAGTAATTTTATTCAAAAATAATGGGGGGGAGAAACAAAAAAGGGGAAAGAAAAGAGGTGGGGTGGTATGGACACAACCATATAGGATTGCATTTAATTCATAATGCCAGTGGTCTATATATTAGCCAGGCATAACCACATCCTTATAGGCAGTAAGAAACAGCCCACCCTGCAATTAGCAGGTGTCAGTAAGATCGCAAAAAGTCCATTGGCCCCTCAGAGCAGCCATGGTTAATAGTGAGTCCAGTATATCCACCCAGAGAAAACGTCCACCACAGTAGTGTATGACAGAGGGAGCTATTTATAGATCCCTGTGTCACATAGGGGGATTCTTGACACCAGTTCCTTATAATCTACTGACTGTCATTTGGTATCACAAGCTGAACACTCTGACCTGCGGTTCAGTAATTTGAACCGCAATATTAACTGCTTTATGATGGAAGGTAAAACAAATCTTAATATCTTAACATAGTTTAGCTATTTAGTCACGTGTTAGTAAAACTGTACATATCATTATAACCACTTAGGGTATCCTGATGGATTATATCGTTTTATTTTGTTTTTTTTAGGACAAATTGGTCCTTCGTTTGGGAATAGATAGTAAAGGATATCTCCTAATTTTTTTTCTTTGTATTTTCAAAAAAATAATTTTTTATTATTTCCATGACCCCCCACAAAATTATTCAAATAAATGTACTGTACTCACAAAAGTATTTGGTGTAAACTCATGTGCCATATAATCTATAAAACCCAAAGTCCCTCGAACCAAAAAGCACAAATCTCCAACTGTGGAAGCCTCACAGATAACATATGTACTGCTTCAATGCAGCAAGATGGCTTACATGTTTCAAGGGTGCACCCTCTTCATCAGAACCTAATTCAACTAACTAATGTTCCTTTGAAAAGCCCTTCCATTCCCCAACATGCTTGAGTAGACCACTCCCTTTTAATTAAAATAGACTAATCAAATGACAATCACATAATGTGTTTATTGACATGAAACATAAATAGGTCCATAAAATATATAATTCCATCCTTTAAGCTCTAAATGTGAGCTAAACTATATTATATTATTGTTATCCCAGCAAAAAAAAGGAGAACGTATATGTGGTGCCTCAGAAGAAGGCCCACCTCCATGATGTCACATATATGTTTGAGCTCAGCGAATAACATCTAGCCTGATCAGAAACACTTTCTTTTAAAGAGCTAAACTCTCTCGTCAAGCATAAAGTTTGAAAAACAGGCAATAGCCAGTGAAACTTTAAGGCTAGGTTCACACTTGTGTGGGCCTTGTGGCCCATGATTGCTCAGGCATGACAGCCCATTCATTTCAATAGGCTGCCGAGCCCTGTGAAACCCAGAAAAGAAGTCCAAGCACTCCTTTGGAAATTGTGAGTACAGCACAGTTCTCAGTGCGGGTGGAGTGCCATTAGGATTAATTAGGTCCTCCCTTTCACTGTGCGGGTTGTTGCAGCTGTGGGCATTTGTGCGAGTCCCACAGCAGCACCACCTGCACAGGTATAAGGAAAAACCTAATACACCACTGTATCTATTTGACCAGATCAAGCAATTATCTCAGAGCATTAACACTGAAGATATCTGAGGGGCATTGGTAGTTTGAGACAAAAAAGCTTAATAAGGTAATGTAAAAGGTGATACTGATGTTTGGTAACCCATAACCACTTGTTTTCCTTGTGAAGATTTTATAACACTGTAGAGCGCACAGGGCAGCACTGGATGACCTGAGAAACTAACAGATTTTTTTTTTTTCAGAAGAGCAAAGGTAACCTCTGCATAAACTTTGCATTCAGATCTGTATTTTTCCCATTGGTACTACCATAACAGGGCCCATATTTGAAAAAGGATTTTGATAGTGGCATGGATATGCTTTCACAAACATATGCAACAAAGGTGTCTGCTTTTATTATTTTGGAAGATGGTATTAGATTAAGAGCACAGAACACAAAATGCCCTTTTCCCCTAATCTATATAGCCTAGCTAATAAATATTTTCTGATTATTACTAAATGCTATCTCATTTAAAATATATCTGAAGCCAAAACTGTATTACATTTTGAAGTTCTTTTCTGCTGTCTATGTAACATGGAGATTTTCCTTTCCTTCCTTCCTCAAGGCACAATATGAAGTGACAGGATATCTTTCTATTATAAGGGGAATCTCCGTTAGACAGCTGTCACAGAAGCAAGTGGCTGTATTGGAAGATATCACCTCTGTTCCTGGTCTAGTGACTACTCAAAATTCTACATTTTCCCTCACATTCAGTTCCAGTGACAATGGTCACCAAGTCATACAGAGAAGGTAAATATCCTCAGTGGAGACTGAAACAGTAATAAAAACCTTTGTATAGTAGTAGCATTTAGTTATAGGCTCTAAAGCATGTTTCTCAACTCCAGTCCTCAAGTACCCCCAACAGGTCATGTTTTCAGGATTTCCCTCAGAAGAAACGGATGTGGTAATTACTAAGGCAGTGAAACTGATCAAATCACCTGTGCAAAATAACGGTAAGCCTGAAAACATGACCTGTTGGGGGTACTTGAGGACTGGAGATGAGAAACATTGCTCTAAAGCACCTTTCTGATAAGTTTTTTGTCATGGTTATCCATACGTGAAG
This sequence comes from Aquarana catesbeiana, assembly GCF_042186555.1. Classification (NCBI taxonomy): domain Eukaryota; kingdom Metazoa; phylum Chordata; class Amphibia; order Anura; family Ranidae; genus Aquarana; species Aquarana catesbeiana. The sequence goes on from NC_133328.1 coordinate 221,926,966, forward strand.
ATGTAAAGCAGTGGTTGTCAACTTATAAGCTAAAGGGGGCCTCAAATGTGGCCCCTGACTTCATCAAAGGGCCACACATATTGTTCAGTAGTTGTAATGCTTGAGAGAACTGTTGGAAACTGCAGACCTAATAGAGGAAATGAAGGTCAGCGAGTGTGGAAATGCTACATTTTTGGCAAGAGATATACTACAGAAGATAACATAAACTCTGAGAACATGTTACATGAGGCCAGTAGAGATCAGTGCTATTACCCTATTCAATGTTGCCAATACAAATTGTTGAGGTCTGAGGACCGCACATCATATACCTAAGGGTTGCATCCAGCCATCGGTTGCAGGTTGGGCACTAGGGGTGTAGAGGATGACCAATAATCATTGGTCAATTTATAAATGTTATGATTGAGCCCTTCCAGCAGCAGGAGTCAGCCCTTAAAGAGATAGTAATGCCAGACATGGGCTTCCTGATCATAATATCACTGTGATTGGCTGACACAGTAATCATGTGATTGGGTGCTTATCCTACAAGCATCTGATTGTAAACGGGAAGTTTTGATGACAGTCACAGTGCTGGGGTCGCTAAGTGTGGAAGCACAGCATTAAAATCTATTGTCGGGTTGTCACGTATATGCATACAGCTGGCAGTAGGGAGTTAAACAGTAACAGACAAACCTTCCCTACACTATCCAGAATAAAAAATAAAAATGATCTTAGATACACTTTAATCTATTATTCTAGTTTATTTTAGAGTAATACTTATGTAGTTAGATTTTCTTTTATGCAAAGCTGTAAAAATCACTGATCGTGAAATGTCATTATAAACTGTTAACATGTATAACTAGTAAAATTAATTTGAAACCTGCTTATGTATTTCTATGAACGCAAAGCCAATTTTTGGTGTTATAGTAAATGTGTGCCTTTACTTTGAGCAGGAGAAAAATCATTATTTCGGGTTGTATAAAACACCATAAGAAGGTTAAGCTGAGTATTGTCACACCAAGGCAGAGAGGCCAAGGTGGGCCCCAACTCTAAATTATTTTTAAAATATATGAAACAAATAATCCAATATGCATTTAATCTGTCATGAAGACACAGATTAAAGTGAATTTCCACTTCTGTGGCCAAATTGGAATACCACATTCTTTTTTATTATTTATCTTTACATGTCCTGATTCAAATAGCATAACTAAAAAAAAAAAAAAGATTCAAAAATTGTGGGTTACCTTTTCTTGATACTCTATTCTGGACCTTCCAGCAAGGAAAACATTCTACATAGTTCTCTTTGTTCAGGCAGATCTTCATTAAAGTAGGAGTAAACTCCCATGCATAACTTCTATAGTAGGGCTTACCTATAGCTATAGAATATATCTCCTGAATGTCTCCTTACTTTTGATGCAGCCGGTGACATCACCGCCGCATGCGCTCTGAAGGAATGGAACAGTTTGCTGTGCCGTGAACAGCGGCTCCTGCGCACATGCATGGGAGTAACGACATCGCAGCTCTGGCCACTGACACAGCCGGAGTCCGCAAACCTGGAAGGAAGACCAGGTGAAGATGGAAGCGCCTTCAGCAGTGGCAGCGTGCCACTGGATGGCTTTGTTCTTAGGTACGTTTCACATATTGTGCTAGTATGTACTAGCAAATTATGGCTTTACCTTGCAGGATTAAAAAAAAAGCAAAAAAAAAAAAAAAAACAGCCGTTTACTTTACTGCTTTAACAATTGTAGCTAAATAGGATCAACCGGTAATAATACATTTTAAAACAATCCAACCTGGTCTATCTAGCTGTTTTAATGTCAGGTTATTTCTTCTTAAAGATGCTTTAGGATCACGACTAATGCCCTGTACACATGATAGGATTTTCTGATGAAAAATGTGTGATAGAACCTTGTTGTCGGAAATTCCGACTGTGTGTGGGCTCCATCACACATTTTCCATAGGAATTTCCGACACACAAAGTTTGAGAGCTTGCTATAAAATTTTCCGACAACAAAATCCGTTGTCGGAAATTCCAATCGTATGTACACAAATCCGACGCACAAAGTGCCACGCATGCTGAAAATAAATTAAGAGATGAAAGCTATTGGCTACTGCCCTGTTTATAGTCCAGACGTACGTGTTTTACGTCACCGCGTTTAGAACGATCGGATTTTCCGACAACTTTGTGTGACTGTGTGTATGCAAGACAAGTTTGAGCCAACATCCGTTGGAAAAAATCCATGGATTTTGTTGTCGGAATGTCCAATCAATGTCCGACCGTGTGTACAGGGCATAAGTCTCTTGAGTCAGGTTTCAGTTTGTTAGGTCCAAATGCAGACACTCTAGTCAGAGTACATAGCAGATGAGTGTACTGTCATGTTTAGTACCCCCATCTCTCAGGGCTAGTAGCCCTACTGTTACTAAGTTCCCCCCAGGATGTGAAGCTATACACTCTGGCTGTAGAAGTGTATTAATGGACCAAGGGAAAAAAGTAGATGGGAGCAATGGGAGAAACAAAGCCACTCTGAAGAAGTCAGGACTGGTGACTGGTAGCAGGCATAATCCGTGAACGTAGAAAACAAACAGGCAAAAATACAGGCACACTTGGTCAGCAGAAAAACACTACCACAAGCGGCAAAGGCAAATGTACTTTAAATAAGGACCAATCCCAGAGCTTTGGTGGTGTGTCCAGATTTGTTACCCTGTACTTGACAAAGGGAAGGGGAAAGTACAAGTCAGCAGTGAATAAGCACTCGGAAGAGTTGGGAGGCTGACTAACAATCCCAAAGATGGGGGAGCTGGGAGGCTGACTAACAATCCCAAAGATGGGGGAGCTGGGAGGCTGCCTAAGACTAACAGGTTAGCAACACCTGCTAGATGCTTTCACTAGCAGGCAGCCTGCCAAGATTTCCTCTAAGGGCCTGTTCACATCAGAACGAGGCGCGGGAAACCCACGTTCTGTGCAAGCTTCCTGTACCACATTCAAAATGCACTGCACTTGTGATCTGCAGTGGGTGCCAATGCAATACTTATGACAGCCCACGCGCAGTGTGTTTGCCTACATGGTACTTCAGTTGCAGTGCATTTTTAAAGTAGTGCAAGCACTACTTATGATGCGGTGCAGTGCGATTTCAGTCCATTCAAATACACTCAAATTGCACAGAATGCAGCCTCTTGATATCTCCCCTGCCTTATGAAGGACTCAAATGAGTCCTTCGCTAGGCGGTGACAGGCTGCCACATGCACAATAGTGTGTAATCAGTTTTAGAGGGGCCACTGAGTGAAAGCCAGTCGGTTCAGCAGGGACCAGGCGAGATTTGATCCATCTGTGGACAAGCTGATTGCACCCATGTTGATCCATAAAGCTTCAGCCACTAGCAGTAATCGCTGTGTTATGCTCGGTCAGGAATGCTCCCCGCGTACACACCCCCCAATCTGTGGTGATGGGAGAATCAAACTATTTTCTTTCCTTCCACTCGTGGTAAACGGAAATAAAATAAAATCAACTATGGGCTGCTTAATTCATTTGGCTGAAGTAATTCTGCAATCACTGCCGTGTGTCTAATTCTGGGCCAACATGTAAACATCAATAGTGTGTAATCAGTGTTGGTGGTGCTGCTGACTACACATTGTTGATATTTTCATATTGTTCTGAGCAGCAGCAGCCAATAGGGCCCATGTATGCTGGACTCATGTATACGTTAGCACAAACTTTTACATGCGTACAGCAGAAAATTGGGCAGAATTGAGAGCCCTTAAAGTAGAACTGAATCCAAAACTTTCTTATTTTTTTATTTTGGATAGATTAAGTGAAGGCTATAACCCTTGTGAGTTTTTTGGCAATCTGTGTGTAGCGCTACCCCCGCAGGAGCCGCTTAAGTATATTTGGTTCGGTACTCTGCCTCTCAACCCCAATAACAGTCTCAGCCCCCTCTGGCACACCTGTCAGTAGTGTAAGTGCAAGGACCAATAAGAAACACACATGTTATGATAAAACACAGAAATTGTCTTTACTGCAATATTTCTGTGGGAAAGTAACACACTTAAATAGCAAATAAATCACAATATGACACTTTATATTAGATTGGTTACCTCTACTCAAATTTGGCTCTTTGAGTCCAGGCAGGAGGAAACCAGAAGACTGACCCTCTTTATGTTAGACCTCTCTCTTCTGTCTCCTAACACCACATGCCCAAATACAAACACTGTATTCAAATCAATGTTTAATGGTTTAGCTTCCCAGATAAACTGTCCCGCACACCCACTGCATATACAGAGCCCTGATTGTGTGTGTGTGGGGCGGGCTTGTATGGCACTAGTAGCTCCAGACCCTTTGAAGAAAGATGAGGCTTTGAATCTTCAGCTAGCCATTCTTGTTGGTGCACTTAAACTCCTGAATAGCAGGGCCAAACAACACAAATGGCCCTTATTAAGTAAAGAATGCAGGATCTTCCTCAGCAATGTGAAAGGGCAATGGTGTCTGTATACAGTGTCTCTGTATCTGAATGGCCTTGTGTTCTGCGGCACTACAGGTGTCAGTAAGGTGACTAGGAGCGATGATGTCTGTATACAGTGTCCTTGTTTCCTGCAAATGGGCAAAAGCCCTCTCACCAATCCTGCGTTGCATTCAAGGCCCAAATGAAAGTCCTGAAGCAGGAAGGCTCCCCTGGCGATCCTGGAGGAGGATGGGGAGGCAGCGATCACCCCCTGCAGGAGACGGATGGGAAGGCGGCGATCAGAGGCCTCCTTACCTTAGGCAGATGACAAGGATCAGGGCTAGGGCTGCCACAGGAAGTGGGTCCTGGAGGCGAATAAGGAAGACAATAGTGATTATTAATTCGCTATTGTCACACAACTGGGTGGGCTCAGGGTGCAGTGCTCTGCGCCCCAAGCCCACCCTTTTTTGAAGCCAATTAGTGCCTCAGGCTCTAATCATGTGTTTAAAAAAAAAAAAAAACCCATTGGAATCCATGCGTGGCATGTAGATTAGGGGCCGGGCGCATGGATTAGCCCCTGCATCCCTTATGGACTGGTCGCCACTGGTAAAAAAATTAATAAAAAAGACCTCTTTAGACACAGTAAGTATTCAGAAAAATGCTTAGAATAACATATGAACTACATCAACAATATCCGGCTGCTGAATAGTATTTATATGAATACAAAGTGTAAAAAAACTATAATACAGCAAATAAAGGACATTTACTTCTGAACAGGAATATTGTGTTACTCAGTCGGTTGAAACAGTAGTACGTGTGATCTCTCAGCGACTGTAACAGTAACTGAGTTTTAGAGATATGACAGCATTATTAAGTCAGCTAAACTGCAAAAAGTCCCGTAAGCAAGCAATTACAGTGATTGACATTGCTCCAAGAGAAGGTATAGAGCATTTTCAGTGAGCATGTTTTCATTCCATATTAAGCATTTACTTTAAAATAATTTCTGATAGTGACTTTTAGAATGAATTCACACTGCAACAGAGAACTGCTGGAGCAATTCACCACTCTGGCAGCTCTCCATTGCCAACTGAGGTAAGCATAGTTGCCAACATTGAAAAAAAATTTTTAGGGACACTTTTTTGGCTGTGGGCAGAGTCTTGTTTTAATTAGGGGGTGGGGCATGCATTTGTGGGCGTGACAAAGGGGAAAATAAAAAATGCGGTGCGTGGAATGCGCCGCAGCGAAAAATGGGCGTGGTTTACGCGAAATAGTGGGCGTGTCTTAAATGGGCATGGCCCAAAGAGGGGGAAAGGGATGGAGGGACAGCAGCCCTAGATCCTACACAACAATGGAAATATGTGTATTCTAGAAAGTTTAATAATCAGCAGATACTCCAAACACCTGGTGTTAGCACTTCAATCATCCCGCCACCATGGTTGTTATGGTGTCAGGATGATTGAAGTGCATTATTTCTATTATTACATTGTAATATAAAATGAAATCATTCAACTCACCATAATGCTGAATCAGTGGGATCCCTGAGCGTGTCACCTGCCACGTCGTCTGCCACCAGCTGTCTGTCCTTGCGTCAGATGTCTCAGCAGAGTCCGTCCTTGCATCAGGTGCCCCCAGCGGAGCCCCCCTTACATCAGATGTCCCCAGCGGAGCCCCCCCTTACATCAGATGTCCCCAGCGGAGCCCCCCCCTTACACCAGGAGTCCCCAGCAGAGCCCCCCCCTCACACCAGGAGTCCCCAGCGGAGCCCCCCTCACACCAGGAGTCCCCAGTGGAGCCCCCCTCACATCAGGAGAACCCAGCGGAGCCCCCCTCACCAGGAGTTCCCAGCGGAGCCCCCCTCACACCAGGAGTCCCCAGCGGAGCCCCCCCTCACACCAGGAGTCCCCAGCGGAGCCCCCCTCACACCAGGAGTCCCCAGCAGAGCCCCCCTCACACCAGGAGTCCCCAGCAGAGCCCCCCTCACACCAGGAGTCCCCATTGGAGCCCCTTCACATCAGGAGTCCCCATTGGAGCCCCTTCACATCAGGAGTCCCCATTGGAGCCCCCTCACATCAGGAGTCCCCAGCGGAGCCCCCTCACATCAGGAGTCCCCAGCGGAGCCCCCGCTCACACCAGGAGTCCCCAGCGGAGCCCCCCTCACATCAGGAGTCCCCAGCGGAGCCCCCCTCACATCAGGAGTCCCCAGTGGAGCCCCCCTCACATCAGGAGTCCCCAGCGAAGCCCCCTCTCACATCAGGAGTCCCCAGCGGAGCCCCCCCTCACATCAGGTGTCCCCAGTGGAGCCCCCCTCACATCAGGAGTCCCCAGCGGAGCCCCCCTCACATCAGGAGTCCCCAGCGGAGCCCCCCCTCACATCAGGTGTCCCCAGCGGAGCCCCCCTCACACCAGGAGTCCCCAGCGGAGCCCCCCTCACACCAGGAGTCCCCAGCGGAGCCCCCCCTCACATCAGGAGTCCCCAGCAGAGCCCCCCTAACACCAGGAGTCCCCAGCAGAGCCCCCCTCACATCAGGAGTCCCCAGCGGAGCCCCCCTCACATCAGGAGTCCCCAGCGGAGCCCCCCCCCCACACCAGGAGTCCCCATTGGAGCCTCCCTCACGCCCCCCTCACATCAGGTGTCCCCAGTGGAGCCCCCCCTCACATCAGGTGTCCCCAGTGGAGCCCCACCTCACATCAGGTGTCCCCAGTGGAGCCCCCCTTACATCAGATTCCCTAGCGGTGCTCCCCCCCTTACCTCAGGTGTCCTAGTAGGAGGATACTGTCTCCCTCTGCCGGCCGCATGGCTAGAACCCCCACCCATTTCCATAACAGACTGGCAGCGGGGCAGGGGGGTAGGCAGGGCGAGGCGGAGGGTGGGCGGCGAAGCAGGAGCTCCGTCTCCGTCGCGGCAGGGAAAATCCGTGAAGAACCGGATTTCTAGGAACATTTACCGGGAAACAACAAAATCGGGAATGGAGTCTAAATCCCGGGATTGTCCCGGGACAGTTGGTAACTATGGGTAAGGGGCAGTGAGGTTTGCAATTCAACGTATTACACTGCTCCCTGTTTTTTTTTTGCTTTGCTTTGAACAAACTTTATTTGAAGTACACAAAACTTACACTTCATTCATGGCAATGTACATTGCCGTGCGATTCAGCATTGTGCGCTGCGACAAAATGCAGAATGTTTGCATTTTATTGCAGCACACGGCAGCATAGCCATACAATTCCTTCTTGTGTGTCCCTGGGGTGACAGACATTTTAAATTGCAGTAAAATGTTTGTCACTACACTTAGTGTGAATTAGCTCTAACATGTATATGCTTGTTCTCTTCAAATTTAGTTTGGGCATTTGTAGATTAGCCTTCACCACCAGATTGCATTGCATTTCATTTCAGTCTTCCTGCTTAAAGCCGAATTTAACCCAAAAGCAAACATTTATTATATTGCAGCTTACCAATTCTTAGATGACTGCATTTATTTTCTTTTTTAGGCTTTCTTTCTTCTATTTTTATCTGGTGATTCAGCCAGCAAATCTGTTGACATAGTTACACATAGTTGGCAACATTGAAAACATTTTTTTAGGGACACTTTTTTGGCTGTAGGCGGAGTCTTATTATAAATAGGGGGCGGGGCATGTGTTTGTAGGCATGGCACAGGGGGAAAGTAAAAATGCGGAATATGGGCGCGGTTTATGCAAAATAGTGGGCGTGTCTTAAGCGGGCGTGGCTCAAAGGGGGTGTGGTTAGAGTCTGAGATGAATGAGGGATGGAGAGGGAAAGGGGGGGAGAGGGATGGAGGGACAGCAGGCCCAGATCCTACACAACAATGGAAATATGTGTATTCTAGAATGTTTAACAACCAACAGATAAAGATACTCCAAACACCTGGTGTTAGCACTTCAATCATCCCGGCACCATGCTTGTTATGGTGTCAGGATGACTGAAGTGCATTATTTCTATTATTACATTGTAATATAAAATTAAATCATTCAACTCACCATAATGCCGAGTCAGTGGGATCCCTTAGCGTGTCACCTGCCCGTCGCCTGCCACCAGAAGAGTCCTTCCTTGCATCAGGTGCCCCCAGCAGAGTCCGTCCTTGCATCAGGTGTCCCAGCAGAGTCAGTCCTTGCATCAGATGTCCCCAGCGGAGCCCCCCTTACATCAGATGTCCCCAGCGGAGCCCCCCTTACATCAGATGTCCCCAGCGGTGCCCCACTTACATCAGATGTCCCCAGTGGAGCCCCCCTTACATCAGGTGTCACCAGCGGAGCCCCCCTTACATCAGATGTCCCCAGCGGACCCTCCCTTACATCAGGTGTCCCCAGCAGAGCCCTCCTTACATCAGATGTCCCCAGCGGAGCCCCCCCTTACATCAGATGTCCCCAGCGGACTCCCCCTTACATCAGATGTCCCCAGCGGAGCCCCCTTACATCAGATGTCTCCAGCGGAGCCACCCTTACATCAGGTGTCACCAGCAGGGTCCCCCCTTACATCAGGTGTCACCAGCGGAGCCCCACTTACATCAGATGTCCCCAGCGGTGCCCCACTTACATCAGATGTCCCCAGCGGAGCCCCCCTTACATCAGGTGTCACCAGCGGAGCCCCCCTTACATCAGATGTCCCCAGCGGACCCCCCTTACATTAGATGTCCCCAGCGGAGTCCCCCCTTATATCAGGTGTCCCCAGCGGAGCCCCCCTTACATCAGATGTCCCCAGCGGAGCCCCCCCTTACATCAGATGCCCCCCTTACATCAGGTGTCACCAGCGGAGTCCCCCCTTACATCAGGTGTCACCAGCGGAGCCCCCCTTACATCAGGTGTCACCAGCGAGGCCCCGTTGCATCAGAAGTCCCCAGCGGTGCCCCCCTTACATCAGGTGTCACCAGCAAAGCCCCCCTTACATCAGGTGTCCCGAGCGGAGCCCCCCTTACATCAGATGTCCCCAGCGGAGCCCCCCTTACATTAGGTGTCACCAGCGGAGTCCCCCCTTACATCAGGTGTCACCAGCAAAGCCCCCCCTTACATCAGGTGTCACCAGTGGAGCCCTCCCTTACATCAGGTGTCCCGAGCGGAGCCCCCCTTACATCAGATGTTCCCAGCGGAGCCCCCCTTACATCAGATGTCCCCAGCGGAGCCCCCCCTTACATCAGATGTCCCGTGCGGAGCCCCTCCTTTCATCAGATGTCCCCAGCGGAGCCCCTCTTACATCAGGTGTCCCCAGCGGTGCCCCCCCTTACATCAGGTGTCCCAGTGGTGCCCCCTTCTTACCTCAGGTGTCATAGTAGGAGGGGGTATACAAAATTATGTCTCCCTCCGCCGGCCGCGTGGTTACAACAGAACCCCCGCGCCTTTCCATAACAGATCAGCAGCAGGGCTGGGGGGTAGGCAGGGTGAGGCGGAGCGGGGCGCAGGGTGGGCGGCAACGCTGGAGCTTCGTCTAGCCACCCAGCCGTTCCTGGTCTCCTTAAAAATGGCGGCCGGTAGAGACAATGTCTCCGCCGGCCGTGGACCTCTAGCGGCGGCAAGCGGAGGCGGCGAAAATTCATAAAAAAAAACAGATTTCTCTGGACATTTCCCGGGAAACAATAAACTTGAGAAAAGAGTCCAAATCCCGGGAAATCCGGGACAGTTGGTTTGTATGAGTTACATAGTTACAGTCAGGCCCGGACTGGGACAAAAAATAGGCCTGGGCATTTTAGACTGAGCAGTCCATTTTATTTTTTTCATACAGATCAGAGAAGTATGACATGTTTGTTATTTAACCACTTGCTGACCGTCGCACGCCGATATACGTCGGCACAATGGCAGCGGTGGGCAAATGGGCGTACCTGTACATCGTCTTTAATTGGTGGGGCTAGCAGGTGCATGCGTGCGCGCTCCGCGTACAGCGTGATTGTGCCGAGGGACCGATGGACTCGATGTCCGCTGGTCTCCCGGCGATCGTGTCACAGAGCCGCAGAATGGGGGAAGTGCCATTGTAAACAAGGCATTTCCCCGTTCTGCCTTTCTGACATGACAGAGATCACTGCTCCCTGTCATCTGGAGCAGTGATCGCTGTCATGTGTGTTGAAGCCCACCCCTCCTCCACAGTTAGAATCACTCCCTAGGACACATTTATCCCTTGATCTCCCCCTAGTGGTTAACCCCTTCCTTGCCAGTGTCATTTTCACAGTAATCAGTGCATTTTTATAGCACTGATCGCTGTATTAATGACAATGGTCCCAAAATAGTGTCAAAAGTGTCCAATGTGTCCGCCATAATGTTGCAGTCACGATAAAAATCGCAGATCGCTAGCCATTACTAATAAAAAAAAAGAATAATAAAAAAGCCATAAATCTATCCCCTATTTTGTAGACGCTATAACTTTTGCACAAACCAATCAATATACGCTTATTGCGATTTTTTTTTTACCAAAAATATGTAAGCATACATATCGGCCTAAACTGAGGAAAAAATGTGTTTTTTATATATTTTTGGGGATACAGTATTTATTATAGCAGAAAGTAAAAAAGATTGCTTTTTTTGTTTATAGCGCAAAAACTTAAAACCGCAGAGGTGATCAAATACCACCAAAAGAAAGCTCTATTTGTGGGAAAAAAAGGACGTCAATTTTGTTTGCGTGCAACATCGCACGACCTCGCTTAAAGCGACACACTGCCAAAACGCAAAAGTGCTCTGGTAAGGAAGAGGGTAAAATCTTCCGTGGCTGAAGCGGTTAACCAACCCCCTCCCAGGGCCCCTTTCTGTCACAGGGCGCTGCCAATCATAAGCAGCTGAGACATTTCATGGTCTGCAGCTGCACATATACAAGAGGAGTGTATATGTGTGGTTATCCTGGCTGGATAGCTCAGGATTGTTCAGACTAGGATCCATACACACCTGAGCTCACCCCTGCCGATGGGAATGCTGCAGCTGGCTTTAAAGCCTCAGCCCAGGTTCACACTACTGCGGTGTGAGATACCACACAGGAATCGCAGCACATTCCTGTGTGAATTACATGTGGTATCTCTGGGGTGCAATTTGAGCCATGGATTTTTATGGCTCAAATCGCACTGCAATCACACCAAACTGGTGCAGGACCCTTTTTTGTCTGCACTAGAATCAGATTGCATGGGTGTTCACACCCATGCGATCCGGTTCTGCAAACTGCGCTTCGTTTTGAAAACTGATGGCAGGGTGTTGTTAACTTAACATACACTCTGCAAATGGTTCACATAGACAGCTTGCAATTTAGATGCAGTGCTGAAACCACCACAAATTTGCTGTGAATTCGCATGACATCTAGTGTGAACCCAGGCTAAGGAATAACCGTTAATTTTAGACAACATTAAAAATATATTACACAAAATTATATATAATATAATCTAAAAGGTGTCCTGTATTTAAAGTGTATATATGATTTTTTTTTTAACACTGCACTGCACTTACCCAACCAGGACACTTTTTGGGCCCAAGAACTGTCCCTCTCTCACACAATATCGGACTAATCATTGATGCCATCACTTTACCTTCCTTCTACCTTAGTTCAGCATCACTCTTCACTGTGTACAAGAGACCACTGACCAGATCAAAGCATTCTCTCATCATACTTTGTGTAAATGCAGGTGTAAAACATGATTTTGGGCAAACAGGCAGGCTGGCATCATTTACTTTTTTAGCTGTTCTGTCCAGGCCCTGGAAAAACTTTTCCGACATCAGACAGAAGGGGACTAATCCAGACAGCTCCTCCCCTTCATGATCACCTGACCCCTTCATTTCCACCCCCTGAGCTGACGGCCGGACGGCCGCAGAGCTGGTGAGGCCGAGTGAGCAGCGCCGGCCCACGGAGCAGCCCAGCTGCCTTGAGAGTGGGCGGTGGGCACTGGAGACCCCGGCCAGAAGGACATGGATGCGGCCCTCTCTGCGGAATTGTCAGCAGAGAGGCCGCTAGTGGGTGAGCAGGGCCGGCCCAAGCAGCTGCCCAGGAAGTCAGAGTCGGGCCCGAAATTAACATGCGGCCCATCAGCCCCGGCCCACCGGGCATATGCACGGTGTGCCCTATGGCCAGTCCGGGCCTGGTTACAGTGCCTTGAAAAAGTATTTCATACCCCTTGAAATGTTCCACATTTTGTCATGTTACAACCAAAAACGTAAATGTATTTTATTGGGATTTTATGTGATAGAGATAGACCAACACAAAGTGGCACATAATTGTGAAGTGGAAGAAAAATGATAAATGGTTTTCAATTTTTTTTACAAAAAAAATATGAAACTTGTGGAGGGCATTTGTATTCAGCCCCCTTTACTCTTATACCCCTAACTAAAATCTAGTAGAACCAATTGCCGTCAGAAGTCACCTAATTAGTAGAGTCCATCTGTGTGTAATTTAATCTCAGTATAATTACAGCTGTTCTGTGAAGCCCTCAGAGGTTTGTTAGTGAACCTTAGTGAACAAACAGTATCATGAAGGCCAAGGAACACACCAGACAGGTCAGGGATAAAGTTGTGGAGAAATTTCAAGCAGGGTTAGGTTATAAAAAATATCCCAAGCTTTGAACATCTTACGGAGCACTGTTCAATCCATCATTGGAAAATGGAAAGAGTAGGGCACAACTGCAAACCTACCAAGACCTGGCTGTCCACCTAAACTGATAGGCCTGGCAAGGAGAGCATTAATCAGCGAAGCAGCCAAGAGGCCCATGGTAACTCTGGAGGAGCTGCAGAGATCCACAGCTCAGGTGGGAGAATCTGTCCACAGGACAACTATTAGTAGTGCACTCCACAAATATGGCCTTTATGGAAGAGTGGCAAGAAGAAAGCCATTGTTGAAAGAAAACCATAAGAAGTTCTGTTTGCAGTTTGCGAGAAGCCATGTGGGGGACACAGCAAACATGTGGAGGAAGGTGCTCCGGTCAGATGCAAAATGCAAAAGGTGGTTCTACAAAGTATTGACTCAGGGAGACTGAATACAAATGCACACCGCACTTTTTCACATATTTATTTGTAAAAAAATGTGAAAACCATTTATCATTTTCCTTCCACTTCACACTTTGTGTTGGTCTATCATATAAAAGCCTGATAAAATACATTTACATTTTTGGTTGTAGCATGACAAAATTTCAAGGGGTATAAATACTTTTTCAAGGCACTGTACATAGTTAGTCGGGTTGAAAAAAGACACAAGTCCATCTAGTTCAATCAATAAAAAAAAAACAAAAAAAAAAAAAACCATACAATCCAATAAACTGTACACAATCCTTTACCCACAGTTGATCCAGAGGAAGGTGAAAACCCCAGCAAAGCATGATCCAATTTGCTACAGCAAGGGAAGAAATTCCTCCCTATCCTAAACTATAAATGTTAGTACCCAGTTATATTATGTACATTTAGGAAAGTATCCAGGCCTTTTTTAAAGCAATCTACTGAGCTGGCCAGAACCACCTCTGGCGGGAGTCTATTCCACATTTTCACAGTTCTAACTGTGAAGAAACCTTTGCGTATTTGGAGATGAAATCTCTTCTCCTCTAGACGTAAAGAGTGCCCCCTTGTCTTCTGTGATGACCTTAAAGTGAATAACTTAACACCAAGTTCACTATATGGACCCCTTATACATATACATGGTGATCATATCCCCCCTTAATCTCTTCTCAAGTGGGAACAAATTCAGTTCCTCTAATCTTTCCTCATAGCTGAACTCCTCCATGCCTCTTTTCAGTTTGGTTGCCCTTATCTACACTTTCTCCAGAAAGTGAGACAAACCACTACTGGCAAAAATGATTCAAATGATCAGTTTTTATGTATTCATGCAAAACCTTTATCCCAAAAGAAAAGAAAATTGCTGTAACTGATTATAAAGTGTGAGCTGGTGTTTGGCTTTAATTTGTTGGTGGTTCTAAATCTAAACACTACCCTCCCCCAGACTGACAATGCTGCTGTCTGTTGTGCCTCCTGTGCTCATTTCTCCAGAGTTGTGTCTCACTAATACAGGAGGTGTGTTACTGGCCAGATCACCAGGTGAAAACAGAGGGGGGAAAGCTAAAGAAAGGCAAACTGATGCAGCCACCACATCTAATGATTGGTAAGCTGCAATATACAGTATTACATTTTTGGTTTTGGATTTATTACCACTTTTTAAGAAACTTTACTATAAAAATGAAAATACAGGTTATAGTGAGAAGGGACTGAAGCAATCAAAAAGTCCACAATTGTCACCAGAAAAATAGGTGAGGGTACATCTTCCATTGAGTACACACGACCAGTTTTTCCGTCAGAATAAACTCTGACGTTTTTTTCGACGGGGTTCCGCCGAAACGGACTTGCCTACACACGATTACACCAAAGTCTGATCGTTTAGAACGCGATGGCGTACGATGGGACTAGAAAAATGAAGTTCAATAGCCAGTAGCCAATAGCTGCCCTTGCGTCGTTTTTGGTCCGTCGGAACAGCATAGAGATGAGTGGTTTTCCCGATAGGAACTGATTCCGTCAGAAAGATTTGAAACATGTTCTATTTCTAGGTCCATCAGAATTTTCAAAAGGAAAAGTCCAATGAAGCCCACACACGATCGGAATGTCCGATGGAATGATTCCGTTGGACCTTTTCTGCCAGAAAGTTTGGTCGTGTGTACGCGGCATAAGGGATAATTCATCTCACCTTCTGTTATCTCTCCAAGACAGAAATTAGGGGAAATGTCTGTGATGGGGTATAGGAAGCAAAAAAATGTAACCCTCCAAATTGTAAAAAAATGTCAAAAAAGTTTGGGCTTTTGATTATTTTTTAAATGAATGCATGTTTAAATGATGCTTTTTATACAGTATTTGCTTAGCATTCCACTAAAGCTCTTTCATGGGCAGCATCAGTAGAAAAAGCTGTTCATCTTCTCTACTGTGACAATGTTGTGTTACAGTGACACCCTCTGGTCACAAATGAAATAGCAGTAACTCAGTGAACATCATTCAGACCTATGGGCCTAACACATTCAGGGATTCAACATCTTATTGTTAATCACATAATTTGTTAAAATCATAGTTTCAAAACCCATTGGATTTAGCTGAAAATAACTGTCACTGTAAAGATCTTTATCCTGGCATGTTAGTTTTGTGAATGTAAACCAAAATTCAACTAAACAGATAACAAAAGCTCTGGAGATATCTGTTAAAGGTGCAGAATTAACCATCTATGATTTGTAGGACAGAAGAAAGCTCTGTGATGAAGGCATGGCATAATGTTTTAATGTTGATCAGGAACATGAACAGATTATAGCTTCAAACATAATTCTTAAAGTGGTATTAAACTGAAAACCAAAAATGTATTATAATGCAGCTTACCAATCATTAAATGTGGTGGCTGCATTAGTTTTCTTTTTTTTTTTAGACTTTTTCCCCTCTATTTTCTACTGGTGATCTGGCCAGTAACACACCTCCTCTATTAGAGTAAAAATAAAAATATTAATGTTCTAAACATAATAGTATATATACCCTAAACCCCAATAATAGTATTATTATGGACACTAATATTTAGAATTTGGCTGTTTCGTTTCAATGTTGTTATTAACGTTTTCACATTACATAACAAAAATATTCAAATAAAATATCATTTGCACGATACAGAATGGTCGTCTGTCGATGAAAAGACACTGTGTACATTTTTATCCATAAGAGGGGAGGCATAAGGCCCCCGGCTCTCAAAATTGCCACTCTCAGGCATCTGTTAGATATGTATTTGCAATCTTGTGAGAGTGTGCCCAAGCTCCACTAAGGCAGTAGCAATATCTAGCAAAGAGACTTCAAGAGCTCTCTCAACTTGCAACACCATAGTAGTCGCATAATATTTAACATGGAGCCGTAGGGCCCAAGAGTTGCTCCTCAACTGTGAAAGGAAGGGTGTTCCCCGTCATTTGGGCAGGGGACCCTCTATCCTCTGGCACTAGTAGTGCATGGATAATACCTGTCGAGCACATAATTCAGCAAAGGGGAAGAAAAAATGCAGGGATAAGAAAGGAGAGAAAGGAGGGGGAGACCAAACTCAGACCGGAGCCCCACGGGGTTCTCCAGTCAAATAGCTGATCCACGGACCCCAGACTCTTTCGAAAACCTTTATTTTGTCATTCAAGACTGCCGAGAGCCTTTCATTGACCATTAGCCAGGAAAGCTTATGCTTAAGTTGGTCAAATGGGATGGCAGCTGACCTGCAATTTCTGGCTATAGTGATTCTGGCAGATATTAATATGAAAGTGAGGAGCTTCCTCTGGGTTTTCGAGGCCCCATCAACTTTAAAACCCAACAGGGCATGTTTGGAAGATTTAATGAGGTTGATTTGGGTAAGAGTAAAAATAAAGTTATAAACTCTTATTCAAAATCGTTGCACCTTGGGGCATTGTCACTATATATGGTATGCTGTTCCATCCTGACCACAACCTCAAAAACACCTTGGAGAAGCTACCGGAACATAGGTAGCCAGTCTGGTCGGCACCATGTACCATCTCAGGAGGACCTTATAATTGATCTCTATAAGGCTCGATTCACATCTATGCATGTTGCTTTTGAGCATTTCTGCAGTGCCTTTTGCGATGCTTGCCTCGTTTTTGGACACGCGTTTTTACCAAGATTTTTCCACGATTTGCGGGTTTTTTTTACACTGTATATAGCTGGTTGCTAAGGAGCCGGCCACTGCGTCCTTAACAACTGATGAGTCATCAGCTGTCAAAAAAAACCCAGCGTGGGGTCCCCCCTCAGGTCCAAACCAGGCCCTTGGGTCTATGGGTCTAATATGGATTTGGAGGGGACCCCCCCTATGCCAAAATAAAAAGAAATGGCATGAGGTCCCCCCAAAATTCATACAAGACCCTTATCCGAGCATGCCACCTGGCAGGTCAGGAAAAGGAGGGGACGAGCGAGCGCCTCCCCCCTCCTGAACCATACCAGGCCGCATGCCCTCAACATGAGGGGGGTGGGTGCTTGTTGAGAGCAAGGGCCTCTTCCCAACAACCCTTGACTGGTGGTTGTCGGGATCCGCAGGCGGGGGAGTTATCGGAATCTGGAAGCCCCCTTTAACAAGGCGGCCCCCAGATCCCAGCCTCCCCCCTATGTGAATGAGTATGGGGTACGTTGTACCCCTACCCATTCATCAAAAAAAGTAGTGTAGTGTGAAAAATTACAGAAGACAGTTTTTGACAAGTCTTTTATTTAAAATATCTTCTTCTTCCCCCGGGCTTCCTCCATCTTCTCCCACATCTTCTTCCTCTGGACTTCTCCTTCTCTCACTGTTTCTTCTTCCTCTCTTCTTCTTTCTACTGTCTTCTTTGTCTGGTATTCTTCCTCCTCTGCTGCCAACAACCCTCCTCCGTTGCTGCATCCCGCTCCCCCTGACGACCCTCTTACGCTGCTGTGTCCCGCTGATCTGTCTGTGCCGATGTTAAGCATGTCTTAGATAACGATGGGGGTGTGGCCATCAGATGACGTCACCCGGAAGCCCAGCGCCCTTTTGATGTCACCGCCCAGAGCATGATGGGTCCGTGACCTCACAAGGGGGCAAGGTGCTTTGGGGTGTTGGGCGCAGAGCACACACCCCCCCCATGTTGAGGGCATGCGGCCTAGTATGGTTCAGGAGGGGGGCCGTTCGGTCGTCCCCTCCCTTTCCTGACGGCATGCTTGGATAAGGGTCTGGTATGGATTTTGGGGGGGGACCCCATGCCATTTTTTTTTAAAATGTTGGCGTGGGGGGTCCCCTCTGAATCCATACTATACCCAAGGGCCTGATATGGACCTGGGGCGGACCCCACGCTGTTTTTTTCACAATTTTTTTGTTAGCTGGCAATTCTTTTTTTTACAATCAGCAGGGAAGTCCGCTGACAGCTGATGACTCATCGGTTGTTAAGGACGTGGTGGCCGGCTTCCCGGACCCCTCCTTAGCAACCAGTTATATAGAGTGAATGTACAGCTAAAAACCACATGGAGCCGGGTGGGGGCCATCTTCCTCTCACTCAGCTCCATGCCACAGAGGACACAGGAACTGATTGCCTCCACTGCTACCGGGGAGGCCCCTCTCCTGCTGCCAATAAAAGTGATCTTGCGGTGAATCTGCCGCAGAGACTATTTTTTTTTTAAAGTGGACCGCCCGCTGACGAAGAGGATACCGGGGTTATGGCAGCAACAACGATATTCCTCTTTAAACAGCTGACATATAACGACGGTGGGCGTTCCGTAAGTGGTTAAAATATTTTTTTTTAAATGTAAACTTATTGGCTGTAATGCCATTGCACATATTACCTAAATATATTACCAACATCAAATATTAAGAAAAAAAATAAGAAAAGCCTTTTTCCAAATTTTTTTTTCAGCAGCTTAGCACTTAGTGGATGCCCCTTGCTTATTGTTATGTAGTAGTGCAATAGCGCACCAAATGGCCGCTCTTGCTCCTTCGTTGCTAGGACATGGCGCGACCCCGATCTCTGTAAAGAGAGTTTTGGGTGTTTCAACTTAGTCTTAAAAGTTTCCAACACCTCTTGTAAAATTCTTTGTGATATAAAATATAAAATGCAACAGGGAGAGTGAAATTGTCATTATCGTTGCAGCAAATGACCAAGAAACACAGCATCAGTGGAGTCTCCTAGAAATATTTGTCAGGGGATTTACATCCCAGCATATACCAAAAAACTAAAATATAAATTTTGCATGTACTGATCATTTAACTTGTAAGCATGGCTGAAACCTGTAAATACAGTGCCTTGAAAAAGTATTCACACCCCTTGAAATTTTCTACATTTTGTCACGTTACAACCAAAAACATAAGTGTATTTTTGGGGGATTTTACTGGATAGACCAACACAAAGTGGCACATAATTGTGAAGTGGATGGAAAATAATAAATAGTTTCAACATTTTTTACAAATAAATATGTGAAAAGAGTGGCGTGCAAGTCAATACTTTGTAGAACCACCTTTTGCTGCAATTACAGCTGTAAGTCTTTTTGGGTATGCCTCTACCAGTTTTGCACATCTAGAGAATGACATTTTTGCCCATTCTTCTTTGCAAAATAGCTCAAGCTCTGTCAGATTGGAAGGAGAGCGTCTGTGAACAATTTTCAAGTCTTGCCACAAATTCTCAATTGGATTTAGGTCTGGGCTTTGAATGGGCCGTTCTAACACATGAATATACTTTGATCTAAACCATTCCATTGTAGCTCTGGCTGTTTGTTTAGGGTCGTTGTCCAGCTGGAAGGCGAACCTCTGCCCCAGTCTCAAGTCTTTGCAGACTCTAACAGATTTTCTTCTAAGATTGCACTGTATTCGGCTCCATCCATCTTCCCATCAACACTGACCAGCTTCCCTATCCCTACTGAAGAAAAGGATCCCCACAACATGATGCTGCCACCACTGTGTCTTATGGTGGGGATGGTGTGTTCAAGGTGATGTGTAGTGTTAATTTTCCACTACACATAGCATTTTGCTTTTAGGTAAAAAAGTTCAATTCAGGTCTCATCTGGCAGAGCACCTTCTTCCACATGTTTGTTGTGTCCCTCACATGGCTTCTCGAAAACTGCAAACAGGAATTCTTATGGCTTCCGTTCAACAATGGCTTTCTTCTTGCCACTCTTCCATAAAGGCCAGATTTGTAGAGTGCACAACTAATAGTTGTCCTGTGGACAGATTCTCCCACATGAGCTGTGGATCTCTGCAGCTCCTCCAGTGTTACCATGGGCCTCTTGGCTGTTTCTCTGATTAATGCTCTCCTTGCCCGGCCTGTCAGTTTAAGTGGACGGCCATGTCTTAGTAGCTTCGTAGTTGTGCCATACTCTTTCCATTTTCAGATGATGGACTGAACAGTGCTCCGTGGGATGTTTAAAGCTTGGGATATTTTTTTATAACCTAACCCTGCTTTAAACTTCTCCACAACTTTATCCCTGACCTGTCTGGTGTGTTCCTTGGTCTTCATGACGCTGTTTGTTCACTAAGGTTCTCTAACAAACCTCTGAGGGCTTCACAGAACATCTGTATTTATACTGAGATTAATTTACACACAGATGGACTCTATTTACTAATTAGGTGACTTCTGAAGGCAATTGGTTCCACTCGGATTTAGTTAGAAATATCAAAGTAAAGAGGGCTGAATACAAATGCACACCACACTTTTCACATATTTATTTGTAAGAAATTTTGAAAAAAGCTGAGTTAGACTTACCGGTAACTCCTTTTCTGAGAGTTTTCCAGGACATCCCATGAGACCTAGAGCTCCTCCTACCAGGACAGGAAACATGTTGCCCCCACCAGATAAAAGGATGGTCCTCCAGGCCCCATGTCAGTCATCTCAAGAACCGTAGGACGTCCCTGCAAAACATATGCATAATACACATAACTTCAGACAAAACCGGGTGGGAATCCAGCTGTCCTGGAAGACTCTCAGAAAAGGAGTTACCGGTAAGTCTAACTCAGCTTTTCTCTAATGCCGCGTACACGATCGGACTTTCTGTTAAACTAGGTCCGACGTTCTTCCCGCCGGACTTTCCGGCGGACTACCGCTGGACTTTCTAAACGGACGGACTTGCCTACACACGAACGGCAGGCTAGGTCTGCCCGTCTTCCCGACGGACTTTTGTCGGAGTTACGGCAGACTTTCAGAATGAACGGACTTGCCCACACACAGACAAGTGCGTTCATTTTGAACGTGACTCAGGTATGATGGGACTAGAAGAGGAAGTCAATCTCGCCGCTTTTATCAGTGAGATTGACACCTTGCGAGCCCCGTCGTGGGGCATACCAGGCCCTTAGGTCTGGTATGGATTTTAAGGGGACCCCCCTACGCCGAAAAAGCGGTGTGGGGTCCCCCCAAAGTCCATACCAGACCCCGATCCGAGCACGCAGCCCAGCCGGTCAGGAAAGGGGATGGGGACGAGCGAGCGGGCCCCCCCTCCTGAACCGTACCAGGCCGCATGCCCTCAACATGGGGGAATGGGCGCTTTGGGGGAGGGGGCGCCCTGCGGGGCCCCCCCACTACAAAGCACCTTGTCCCCTGTTGATGAGGACAAGGGCCTCTTCCCGACAACCCTGGCTGTTGGTTGTCGGGGTCTGCGGGTGGGGGGCTTATCGGAATCCGGGAGCCACCTATAATAAGAGGGCCCCCAGATCCCGGCCCCCTACCCTATGTGGAGAGACCGTCGTGTTGGCCCCCCACCCAGCCGGAGAGACCGTCGTGTCAACATCGGAAGAAGAGAAGAGGGAAGAAGCCCAGAAGCCAGAAGCCAGAAGTCCGGGTCCCCGCTAGCAAAAGAGCGGCATGAAGATAGCGGAGGAGCCGGCAAAAGAACTGGAACACCGGGAGCAGAGGTTGAAGACTGGGAGAAGAGGCCAGAGAGAGCGGAGAAGAACGAACCGGACGCCGGGAGAAGAGGAACGGGAGGGCCCCCGAAGTCGGAAGAAGACCCCCGAAGCCAGAAGAAGACCCCCCGGAGCTGTCTAATACATTACTTTAATAACCTGTGTAGTGTGTTTTATTATTGACACTTTTTCCCTAGGTAAATGAGTAGGGGTACCATGTACCCCATATTCATTCACATAGGGTGGGGGGCCGGGATCTGGGGGCCCTCTTATTATAGGAGGCTCACGTTTCCGATAAGTCCCCCGCAAGCAGACCCCGACAACCAACGGCCAGGGTTGTCGGGAAGAGGCCCTTGTCCTCATCAACATGGAGAAAGGTGCTTTGTGGTGGGGGGGCTCCGCATCCCCCCATGTTGAGGGCATGCGGCCTGGTACGGTTCAGGAGGGGGGGCTCGCTCATCCCCATCCCCTTTCCTGACCGGCTGCGCTGCGTGCTCGGATCGGGGTCTGGTATGGACTTTGGGGGGGACCCCACGCCGTTTTTCGGCATAGGGGGTTCCCCTTAAAATCTATACCAGACCTAAGGGCCTTGTATGCCCCACGCTCACCGCAATAGGAAAATTTGTTTTTCCTATTGCAGCGAGCGCGAGATGCAATACCCTGCCCATGCGTCGTATCTGGTCCGTCGGACCAGCATACAGACGAACAGGCTTTCCGTCAGGAACTGAGTCCGGCGGACTTACGACGGAAAGATTTGAAACATGCTTCATTTCTAGGTCCAGCGGACTTTTGGGGAAAAAAAAGTCAGCGGGAGCCTACACATGATCGGATTGTGCGGCGGACTCTGGTCTGGACCAAGTATGCTGGAAAGTCCGCTCGTGTGAACGCAGCATAAGTGTCTTCCAGGACAGCCCATGAGACGATGAGCCAGAACTTACTAGTCTAGGGAGGGACAACTGCCCGAAGGACCTTATGACCAAACGCCTGCTCCTGAGCAGATAGGAGATCCAGGCGATAATGTTTAATGAAGGTCGAATAACTGGACCATGTGGCAGCCCTGCAAATTTGTTCCGGTGAGGCACCAGCCCTCTTAGCCCAAGACGCAGACAAGGCTCTTGTTGCGTGCGCAGTGACAAAAGGCGGAGTAACTTCCCTAATTCTGTACGCTTCAGAGATAGCTTGCTTTATCCATCTAGCCACCAAGGCTTTATATGCACTCTTTCCCCTGTGTGCTCCTACAAAAGGTTGGCAGTACAATGTCCTGAGATCTGTGGAATGTACTGGCCACCTTAGGCAAAAAACTTGGATCAGTTCTCAAAACAACTCCATCCTCAAAAATCGTGAGGAAAGGCTCCCTCACTGATAGGGCCTGTAACTCACTTACCCTACGAGCTGAGGTAATTGCTATAAGAAAAATGTTTTTAATGTAAGTAACTTAGCTGAAATATCCTCTAGGGGCTCAAAAGGAAATTCTACCAGAGTTTGACAGGTCCCAGGTTGGACAACTTCTCACCACTACTGGCCTGGTCCTAGAAATTGATTATAGCTATAGTGGGATTTTCCAGGAGAGAAAACTGGAGGAAAAAAACTGATAGCTGCCGCCTATACCTTTAAGGTACTAACTGAAAGACCTTTGTCGACACCCTCTTGAACAAATTCCAAAATTGAAGGAACACCATGAATTAATTTTTTATTTTCAAATAACCATGAGTTAAATTTTTTTCCAAACCTTGGAATATATGGCTCTAGTGACTGGTTTTCTACAATTACCAGAGTCTAGACTACTTTGCCAGAGAACCCCTGGGCGCTTAGTATCTTTTCTTCAGATACCAAGCCGTCAAGCTTAAGGAAACCACCTGTGTATGTGACACTGGACCCTGCGATAGTAAGTCTTCTCTCTTCGAAGACTCAGTGGAGGCTCCCAGACCAGAGTCTGTAGCAGGGAAAACCATGGCCTCTTCGGCCAGAAAGGGGCGATTAGGATAAGATCTGTTTCTTCTAGAAGAAACTTCTGGAGGACTTCCAGAGGAATAAGTCTGATCGGCGGGAAGACGCAACAAAGGCCGAATGACCACGGATTTGCCAGAGCATCTATCCCCAATGATCGATCTGCTGGGTTCAGAGAAAAGAACTTCTCTGTCTTGGAATTATTCTGATTTGCGAACAGATCTGCTTTGGGACATCCCCATCTGTCGGTGAGATCTGCAAAGACTTCGGGATGAAGGAACCAATTGTCTCGATCTACCCGGTAGCAGCTGAGATAATCTGCCAGACAGTTTTGTGTCCCCTTCAGGTGCACTGCTGTAATAGAGGCTAGATTCCCCTCTGCCCATGATAAAATCTCCTGGGCAATAGATTGAATTATTCGACTCTTCGTACCTCCCTGTTTGTTGAGGTACGCAACCGTCGCAATATTGTTGGATAGAATCTGGAGATTGTGACCCCTGATTTCCGAAATGTGAGTTTTCTGAAATGTCTGCAAGGCTCTCTGAACCGCTAGAAGCTCTCTCTGATTCGATGAAGCTCTTGCTTCCCTCGAGGACCATTCTCCCTTTGCCACTGTGTTGCTGAGGTGGGCTCCCCATCCCTAGGAACTCACATCCGTAGTGATCCTCTGGGATATAGGGATGGACCATGGTAGACCTCTTGTTAGGTGCAGGTTTGTCCTCCACCACCACAAGCTTCTTTTTTCCCTGGAGGGTAACAAGACCCTTGATTCCAGGAAACTTGCGTCTCTGTCCCAGTTCCTTAAAAGAAACAGCTGTAATGGATGTTGACTGAATCTTGCCCATTGCACTGCGAGAAAGAACGAGGTCATCAGACCCACTGCTCTTGAAACCTCTCTCAGCGAGACCGACTGATTGGTCTATAAGGCTGACATTGTTTGCATCATTTTTGAGACCTTCTCCTGTTGGAGAAAAACTTTTTGGTCTACTGAGCAAAAGTCGTACCTCAGATATGTCACCTTCGGGGGTGGAATTAAGGAAGACTTCTCTTTGTTTATTAACCAGCCTAGGGATTGAAGGAAGTCTTGTACAGTCTGGAGATCCGCTAATAACCTTTGGTATGACTCTGCTACCACTAGGAGGTCATCCAGTTAAGGGATAATAGTTATCGCCTTTAACCTTAGCGGAGCCAGCGCCTCCCCCAACACTATTTTAAAAATGCGAGGGGCTGAAGACAGACCGAAGGGGAGGGCTTGAAATTGAAAGTGCCAGATCTCTGTTCCCATCTTGACTGCTAGTCTCAAGAATCTTTGGAAGGCTGGGTGGATAGGGATGTGCAGATAAGCAGCCCTCAAATCCAAAGTGGCCATGAAGCAGTTTGGGTAAAGCATGTTTTTGATTATGAACACTGTCTCCATACGAAAGTACTTGTATCTGATTGAACGATTTAGAGACCGAAGGTTCAAGATAAGCCGATACTTTCCTGACGGATTTCTGATGACAAATATATGGGAATAAAACCCCTTGCCCTGATCTGACTGGGGAACAGGGATCAGGACTTTGATCTAACAAGTCTTCAATTTGGAGACCCAGAGCCCTCACTTTTTCCTGATCTTGGGGACCAGCCTGTACCCATTGGTCACTAGGTCCAAGATGAAAGGACCTGAGGTGACTGCTGCCCATTGTGGGAGAAAGGCCCTCAATCTTCCTCCCACTGGGAGACACACGAGTCACTGTGGCTTGGCGGGTTGTTGAGGAGGATTAAACAAGATGCTCCCTTTACCTCTGCCTTTGTGCCCTGTCCAATGTTTTTTTGGCCTATTGTCCCTTTCTCTAGGACCTTGCTGCCTACTTTGGCCACAAAAAAACTTTCTGGCTTTCGGCTTTTTCCAGTGCCTCCTGCAGTCCTGGGCCAAAAAGATGATCACCTGTTAAGGGAATCCCACATAGGCGCAACTTTGAGGCAGCATCACCTGACCAGGTTTTAAGCCATAGGCTTCTTCTGGCCGAATTCACTAAGGCCGAAGTCCTGGATGACATTCTTACAGACTCTGCTGAAGAATTAACTAAAAACCCCACTGCATGAAAAAGGAGAGGGAAAGATTTCAGAATCTGCTCTCTAGAGGTACCTGCCAACAAATGTGTTTGTATCTGTGTCAACAATACTTCCAAATTTCTGGCTACACAAGTGAAGGCCACAGCTGGTTTAAGATTCCCAACAGCTGAATCTCATGCTCTGGGAAGAAGGATATCCCCTCTTTTATCCATTGGGTCCTTAAGCGTGCCCATATCGTCAAACGCTAGGTCCGAGTTTTTTTAAACTTTTGAAAGAGGTACGTCTAACTTAAGATTTTTGTTCCACGGCTGGGCTATGTCCTCATCAAATGGAAACCTTCTTTTTAGGTTACCAGAAAAGAAAGTTTTTCTCTCTGGATTTTCCCACTCCAGTTTGATAGTATCAAGAAGGGAACTATGCACTGGAAAAACTTCTTCTTATGCAAACCTTTGTACATGAGGTCATGTTTAGACAATTGTACCTCCCCCTCTTCCATCTCAAGTGTTGTATAGATAGCCTTTAATAAGTCATCTACGTTCTCTAAAGATAACTTAAACCTCGAGCCCCTTGTGGATGCTCTATCCCTGGCCCTGTATCGGACCCTGATTCTTCCGGAGAAGAACGGATAGATCTGGCTTCAGCCTCAGAGTCTTCACTCTCTGCCCTCTGCTGTGGAGCGCTACTGACTGAAGCTCTAATTGGAGATGGACCCTCTGTGGGAGCCTGAAACTTGTCAATTAGAGTTTTAATTGAGCTAAAAGTAGACGTAAGCTCATCTCTAACAGAAGTCAGCATTTTCTGACAGGCGGCTACCAAGTCATCCTTTACTAGGCCTTCTATACAGGTGCGGCACACTGCTTTGCTCCATGAGGAGCTCAATTTGCTTGCGCAAACCGCACATTTCCTTTTTGGTGGCTGCGCTTGGGCCTTGTCCTGGGTCTTGGTCTGAGATTTAGGGGACCAGGTTCCAGAAACATGTTACCCTCCATCCGAAGGAAACACTAACATCTGACATGGGGCCTGGAGGACCGTACCTTTTATCTGGTGGGAGTAACGTGTTTCCTGTCCTGGTAGGAGGAGCCCTAAGTCTCATGGGCTGTCCTGGAAGACGCTTAGAGAAACATTTATTATTTTCCTTCCACTTCTCAATTATGTGTCCCTTTGTGTTGGTCTATCACATAAACTCCTAATAAAATACATATAAGTTTTTGGTTGTAACATGGCAAAATGTGGAAAATTTCAAGGGGTATGAATACTTTTTCAAGGCACTGTATATATTGGAGTTAAAGTAAAGGTCACAAAAAATGGTTGCATGGTGGTTGCTCTTGCTCAAAGTTGTGCTGTACACAAAAGGTGACCATAAAAGTAATGACAGCAAGTTTTTTGAGACAAAAATGGGGTGAGGGGTGTGACCACCACAGACAGTTACTATGCAGGTGTATCTCATAAAATTAGAATATCATGAAAAAGTTAATTTATTTCAGTAATTCAATTAAAAAAGATGTAGATTCATTATGCACAGAGTGATATATTTCAAGCATTTCTTTCTTTTAATTTTGATGAAAATTCAGTATCCCAGAAAATGAGAATATTACATAAGACCAATAAAAAAAGGATTTTTAATACAGAAATGTTGGCTTACTGAAAAGTATGTCCATGTACAGTATAGTATGCACTCAATACTTGGTCGGGGCTCCTTTCGCATGAATTACTGCATCAATGCGGCGTGGCATGGAGGCAATCAGCCTGTGGCACTACTGAAGTGTTATGGAAGCCTAGGTTGCATTGATAGCGGCCTTCAGCTCATCTGCATTGTTGGGTCTGGTGTCTCTCTTCCTTCTCTTGACAATACCCCACATATTCTCGATGGGGTTTGGGTCAGGTGGCTGCATTTGATGGGGCACAGTGGTTGCGTTTGATGGCACAGTGGCTGCATTTGATGGGGCACAGTGGTTGCGTTTGATGGCACAATGGCTGCAATTGATGGGCACAGTGAGGCTGCAATTGATTTTTTTTTTCAGAATTTTTCAGTTTGTTTGCACCCATCCAAAAATTTTGAGCACCAGCCGCCACTACCTACCTCACATTATTTGTTGTACAGACTCCTTTCCTGTACTGAACATCAGTGGTGGCTGGTGGTATATTTTTTTTGGGGGGGGGCGGCAAACAATCCATCCCTTCGCCCCCCCGATCGGTCAGTCACCAGCCCCGCACTTACCCCACCTGGGTCGCGAGCAGCGCTTCCTCCGGGTGGCGGTTTTACTCCGCGTCTCTTCCTCCTGGGCTGGGCTTCACGGCAGCTTCCCCTGCGTCTCCTCCCTTCTCCTCCTCTGCGGCCAATAGGATCTCTTCTCCTCTCGGACAATCGGATGACAGGTCTCAGGACCCGCTTCCTGATTGGCCTGGGAGGAGAATCAGGAAGACAATATTAATTTGTTGTTGTCACATAACTGGGTGGGCTTAGGGCTCAGTGCTCCCGAGCTAATCCTTTTTTGAAGCCTATTAAAGCCTCTGGCTCTAAGCACGTGCTTCTGAAAAATAAAAACCCCATTGGAATCCATGCATCCGGCGCTCTGCATGTAGATTAGGGGGCTGGACGCATGGATTGGGGGGGCGGCGCCCCTGTACCCCCTATGGATGGGCCACCACTGCTGAACATGCTTAGGCCCCCTTTATTGCACACTGGGAGCTTCTCAAACAGCCAGGTAACTATTATTCTTAGAAGGTCAGCAACAGTAGCTTCCATAATTCTCACAGTGCACAGGTCTCTAAAGGCCCACTATCATGGGATATACCTTATTTTAAAAATGTAATGATATGTATATTCATTCGTATTTTTCACCCGCTGTTATTTATTTTCTCCATATTTACAAGCAGACCAAGCTGTCCAGCAAAGTAACAGTTGCAGGGGCTATAACACTGCCAGGGGTGGATGAGTAGTTGGGGAATTAGCTGGGGAAAGTGGTGAATGGGAGAGGTGGTTACAAAAAAAGATGGCCACAAAATTAGTCTCTCCCTATATATAGTATAATAATTACTTGTTCACTGCCACTCCTCGAATTAAGAGGCTCTAGCCGTAGCCTGTGTAAAGCATACAGGTATAAAGCTATCCCGGGGAAAATCACCAGAGTGGATATCCCAGGGATAAAGATGGCTACTTTTGGCCAGAGAGGGCAATAAAGAGAAAGGTATATAAAAAATCAATATCAAATTTTATTATTTATTTAGAACAATGCCACAAGAGTATATAAAATATGAGTATATTAATTCCCAATGGAAGTTGAGGGTCATAGGTCCCCTGAGACCGACCGTAAAATGGTACACCAAGTGTATGGCTGACAGATGGTGTATAACTGAAACAAATAGACTGACAAAGACTGACTGTGCACACACAATGACAAACAAACAAATATATGCAGTTAAACCACACCTGCATAGAAACCCCAATGGCTAAATGCCAATATTATTAAATTTTCAATAAAAGTATAAAGATATAGGGGTGACTATGTAGGTGTGGTCCCCCAGGGAAGTAAGAAAGCTATACCTGGCTATGTAGATGCCACCATAAGGTAAAAGCCACAGATGAAGGGCCATAAATGATGTAACAAATTGCAATATCTAAGAGTCCTATTAGGGCTGTGTAGAAGTGAATAGAGTCACATCATGGTAAATATGTCTCCAGAAGACAAGTCCTAGACATGTAAAAGTTCAGGTTGAGACTCGTAATTGCTATAATGAAAAAATAGCTTAAACCGTGGATCAAAGCCAGTAGATTGTCAGGCTGTGCCAAGATAGTGATAGCTCATGAAGAGAGCCTATATACCGTCTGCGAGGGGTATGTAGATAGACGTAATCAGCGTGCATGGACGCCGCTTGAGTGATCCTCGGAACATCTCAAGGAAGCGAAGAAGCGGAGGAGTGTTGTGCTATACACTTTCACCTACATAGTTGAAGCTGTCACCAGTATAGCCGCAAGGCTGTTGCAAGATCCCGCCATGGCGCGGCTTACCAACGAACAACTAGCAGTCAAAACATTCAGGATGTCAGACCCACTGGCATCTGTTTACATACCCCTCGCAGATGGTCGGGAACACAATGAGCCTGCTGTACCTCTGAAGCGCCCGAATCCACACGGGGAAGAAAGGCGGTAATGTTACTATTGCAACATGCTTGTATACTTTGCTGCACCCAGATATTGGAACTTTGCTTCTTATGCTTAATACCATTGCAGCATTTTAGTATATTTAGCAGTACTAAAGTATTGGAACTCTACTCAATATTACTGAGTGGTCTGGTAACTGTTTTGGTTTCCGTGACAACAGTGTCTGATGGACACACAGCCTGGGTTATACTGTGAGTTGACGATAGCCTGAGAAGTAATTTGGAATATTATCACCCGGTAAATTTCTTTCAGATATAGGCTATCTCTTCATGAGCTATCACTATCTTGGCACAGCCTGACCATCTATTGGCTTTGATCCACAGTTTAAGCTATTTTTTCATTATAGCAATTACGAGTCTCACCCTGAACTTTTACATTTCTAGGACTTGTCTTCTGGAGACATATATACCAGATCCCGGCCCCCCACCCTATGTGAATGAGTATGGGGTACATGGTAACCCTACCCATTCACCTAGGGAAAAAGCGTCAATAATAAAACACACTGCACAGGTTTTTAAAATAATTTATTAAACAGCTCCGGGGGGGTCTTCCTCCGGCTTCGGGGGGGTCTTCCTCCGGCTTCGGGGGGTCTTCTTCCGGCTTCAGGGGTCCCTCCGGTTCCTCTTCTCCCGGCGTCCGGTTGGTTCTTCTCCGCTCTCTCTGGCCTCTTCTCCCGGTGTTCCAGTTCTTCGGCCGGTTCCTCCTCCTTTTACATTTCTAGGACTTGTCTTCTGGAGACATATATACCATGATGTGACTCTATTCACTTCTACACAGCCCTAATAGGACTCTTATGCCGCGTACACATGATCGGACTTTCTGGCATACTTTGTCCGGCACACTTTCCGACGGACTTTGTCCGCCAGGTGCGCCGGACTTTAAAACGGACGGACTTGCCCACACACGACCGGACTTTCCGGCGGGCTAGGTCCGCCCGTCTTTCCGACGGACTTTCGCCGGAGTTACGGCGGACTTTCAGAATGAACGGACTTGCCCACACATGGACAAGTCCGTTCATTTTGAACGTGACTCAGGTACGACGGGACTAGAAAAGGAAGTCAATCTTGCTGCTTTTATCGGTGAGATTGACACCTTGCAAGCCCCGTCGCGGGTCATACCAGGCCCTTAGGTCTGGTATGGGTTATAAAGGGAACCCCCTACAAGGAAAAAACGGCGTGGGGTCCCCCCTAAAATCCATACCAGACCCTGATCCGAGCACCCAGCCCGGCCGGTCAGGAAAGGGGGTGGGGACGAGCGAGCGCCCCCCCTCCTGAACCGTACCAGGCCGCATGCCCTCAACATGGGGGGTGGGTGCTTTGGGGGAGGGGGCCCCCCCAAAGCACCTTGTCCCCATGTTGATGAGGACAAGGGCCTCTTCCCGACAACCCTGGCCGTTGGTTGCCGGGGTCTGCGGGTGGGGGGCTTATCGGAATCCGGGAGCCCCCTATAATAAGAGGGCCCCCAGATCCCAGCCCCCCCACCCTATGTGAATGAGTATGGGGTACATGGTACCCCTACCCATTCACCTAATGAAAAAGCGTCAATAATAAAACACACTACACAGGTTTTTAAAATAATTTATTAAACAGCTCGGGGGGGTCTTCCTCCGGCTTCGGGGGGTCTTCCTCCGGCTTTGGGAGTCTTCTTCCGGCTTCGGGAGTCCCTCCGGTTCCTCTTCTCCCGGTGTACGGTTGGTTCTTCTACACTCTCCCCGGCCTCTTCTCCCGGTGTTCCAGTTCTTCAGCCAGTTCCTCGGCTGTCTTCATGCCGCTCTTTTGCCGGCGGAGGTCCGGACTTCTGGGCTTCTTGTCTTCTTCCCTCTTCTCTTCTCCAGATGTTGACATGACGCTCTCTCCGGCTGGACTGCTCTCTGAGCGCTCCGCTGTGACTTATATAGGCGGAGACCCCGCCCCCTTATGATGTCACAGTCCCTGGGCATGCTGGGACTGTGACGTTTTAGGGGGCGTGGTCACCAGCTGATGTTGACCATGCCCCCTAAAACGTCACAGTCCCAGCATGCCCAGGGACTGTGATGGCATAAGGGAGCGGGGCCTCCGCCTATATAAGTTACAACGGAGCGCTCAGAGAGCAGTCCAACCGGAGAGAGCATCGTGTCAACATCTGGAGAAGAGAAGAGGGAAGAAGACAAGAAGCCCAGAAGTCCGGAAATTTGTTTTTCCTATTGCAGCGAGCGCAAAATGCAATACCCTGCCCTTGCGTCGTATCTGGTCCGCTGGACCAGCATACAGACGAGCAGGCTTTCCATCGGACCAGCACACAGACGAGCGGACTTTCCGCCAGAAACTGAGTCTGACGGAAAGATTTAAAACATGTTTCAAATCTAGGTCCGGCGGGCTTTTGGGTAAAAGTCCGCCGGAGCCTACACACGGATTGTCCGGCGGACTCTGGTCCGCCGGACCAAGTATGCCGGAAAGTCCGCTCGTGTGTATGCGGCATTAGATATTGCAATTTGTTAAATCATTTATGGCCCTTCATCTGTGGCTTTTACCTTATGGTGGCATCTACGTAGCCAGGTATAGCTTTCTTACTTCCCCGGGGGACCACACCTACATAGTCACCCCTATATCTTTATACTTTTATTGAAAATTTAATAATATTGGCGTTTAGCCATTGGGGTTTCTATGCAGGTGTGGTTTAACATAGGCGCCTGCACTGCATATATTTGTTTGTTTGTCATTGTGTGTGCACATGTAGCACTTACCCCCGAAGGAGTTGCTGATTTTAAATTGGGCTTACCGTTATCTCACCGTTCCACCGTATCTGCCACAGGGGTCCCATTAGAAGAATGTTCAATGATGTCTACACCAAACACTCAGTTCCTTTTTCTCCAATTATTTTATTTAACAAAGTCAGATAGAGGGATAAAGGGTTAAGGGGAATTCAGGTACGTGGTATTGCGGATCAGGGTATTTCTTCAATCCGGAGGACAAACGGTTTCCTTCAACTGGATATAGTAATCACTGGCTAGGCCTCTCCGACTGACCTAGCAGGCGGTGCAATGCTCGGACATAGTCTCTGCCACAGACTTGAGAAATCACGTTACCGTCTTTACACAATCCTCTGCCACAGGATGTTGTAACCAAACATTTGCAAGATTAAAGCATAACTGCACAGTACCAGTTTCTTACAGCCGATCCGGTGATACTGTGAGGTAGGTGACCCGGGTTACATCCTTCAATTAAGTTTCCAGGCTTCTCCTGAGATACCAGTATACTTTGCTTGGTCACCTCCAGGAAAGCCCCCCCCCTGGTTTCCTTCTATCAATCGGCTTCTCCCCGCAGGCAAGACAGCACAGGACCACCCTCTGGATCAGCAGGCCCCAGAGCTCCTGGGTCTACTTCTGTAGTAACAAAGCCTCGGGCCAGTCGGCCCCGAGACAGCAGAGCTGCCACGGCACACTCTGGGCCAGGAGGGCCTTCAGGTCGGGAACAACGAAACCCGACAAATTGGAGCCTGTACCTTAAGTACCCTTACCCAGAATGCACGGCGAGTGAACCACTCCCACCGGGCTGTTTCTGAGTAAAAGGGGTACCCAATGCATCCAGCCTGTTGCATTTCTACCACTTACAGGTGGCTACAGCGACACCCATGGCCAAGTGGAAATTGACACAACCCAGCTGAACTGGTACAGAAACCAGCGAATTTACCATAATCAGTCTGAGCTAAACTACAGCTTCAGACAACTTAAATTTACATAGATAGCACATGCCCATCAGGAGCAGGGCACTACACATATACCATATTTCTTCATTGTTTATTTTCACACAAGGAAAATCTGTTAATTGTTATTTCCTACTACACTTCTTTGCACCTAGATGGCGATGTTGGATTGCTATAAGAAAACATGCTACTATTGCTGTTAGGTCACATTAAAATGTTGTTATAGTGTAAGTTGCAAGTGAATGTGCTACCATTAGTATTTTTCTATTTGCTTAGTAAATGGCAGTCAAGGGGACATTAACTAATCTAAGTTTTTTTTAAATCATGCTTCTTCAAAGAGGGTGACTTTTCTGCAGATATAAATTATTTTGGACCTACCTTATTAAAAAAAAATAAAAAAAATTAGGAATTCCAATTCTGTTAAGTGACTTGTCAGACCATATTAATCATGCATCAAGAAGAACTCCACTCTAAATGACAGTTTCTAGATACAAAAGCAGGGTTCCAGTACAACGTGCTCCCACTGGTGTGCATTGTGTAGAGCAGTGCGATGTGTTGTTCACACTATTTACTTTTTTCTTTCTTTAAGGCTGAGTTCACACTTAAGAGCTGTTTTTGGCTGCAGTGCGGTTTCCATGTATTTTTAAGCCACAGTGCCATTGACTTTCGTTCTTGCATTTTTGTCACTGAAAACACGCCAAAAGTCCTGCATGCTGCACCTTTTGTGTGCTTTTAGAAATTGCAGCAAATATTCAAGTAAACGTCAATGGGACAATAGCTAAAAATTTGGGTAAAATGCACAGAAACCGCTCATATACCCAGGGCTTTTTTTCTCAGAGAATAGGTGCAGGAACTGCCCCTTTCTGAGTCACTTCTTATCTCCGCCCCCTACCCACCTCTGAGCACCGTTCCTTGGTTTCATCCCCTACTCACCTCTCAGTACTGCCCCTTTTAGAGAATACAGAGCCAAGTATAATTGTGTGGTGCTAAGTAATTTGTATAAAATTTGTTAATGATAGCAAGAAAAGTAATAAAATAGATTCCCCACAGCCAGCACCAATAGACCACCCCAGCAACAATAGATTCACTCAGAGACAATAGACCCCCCCTAGCAATAATGGACCCCCACAACAAAATACCACCCAGCAGAAACAACAGATATCCTAGCAGCCAGCATCAATAGACTATCCAGCAGCCAGCAACAATAGACCCCCTCCATCAATAGTAGATTTTTTCCAGCAATAATTGACCCACCAGCAACAATAGATCTGCTCCAGCAACAACAGACGCTCCAGCCCACCCCAGCACCTCTTGCCATTACATACATTCAGTGCTGGAGGTGCCGGAACTGTGTTCCCCCGTGTTCCCGCTGAAAAAATGCCCTGCATATACCCATGCTGATACCAAAACACAGTGCAACCAGTGTAAACCTGGCCTAACTTTATTAAGGTATCACAAAACTACACCTTATTCAACTCTATGCACCACAGCGTGTTAAGATGCCCTGCAATATAAGACAGGCGGTGACATGTGTTACACAAAAAGGTAAACATTGTGCATTTTTCCCAACACTTTCCAAGGCACAACAGGGCACATATAAAACAATTCTCAATCAATCAACCCAATCCAAATTTATACATTTTTTAGTGCCACATCCCCAAAATTAGAGCTAACATTGAAATTGTAATACTGGCTTGGGACTTTTAAGGCACATCATTTGTTTTACAGTTAAAATACATTTTATTGTTTAAATTAGTTTAAAACATCAATATATTTTCTTTTGCACACCAGGGGTACATCATAAAAAAAATACATAATGGGTGGAATGGAAAAAAGTCAGCATTAATGCTGTGAAATATTCATATATACTAGTCTGTATGGCTCAATGCGTTTCTTGGACATAATCCTCTTCGTCAGGAGGCGCCGATATAGACTTTATATAAAATGCAATCTAGGTAAGTTGCAAATTGTCAGCAATCACATTGCAAAACTGTAAGACCCCTTTAACACTGAGGTGCTTTTCAGGCGTTTTAGCGCCTGTAAGGCGCCTCTCATGCCTCCCCAGTGTGAAAGCCTGAGTGCTTTCACACTGGGGCGGAGTGCTTCCAGGACAGGAAAAAAAGTCCTGCAAGCAGCATCTTTGGGGCAGTTTGGGAGCGGTGTATACATTATACATTAACCCCTTCAGATCTTCGCTATAGCTGAATGACGGCTACAGCGCGGACCTACTTTGCCGGGAGGCCATCAATAGACGTCCTCCTTTTTGCACGCTCTCTGCACGCAGGGTGCACGCGGCACGCGCTACGCGCTGTGGTCACCCAGTCAATGACCACAATGACAGCTGATCACGTGATGGAAATAAAAGATTGGTAGTTGTTTTTTTTTCTCCTCATGCTGACAGCGTGAGGAGAAAAGGAAGCCAATCACCGGCTTCTGTGCAAGGGACATCGGTCCCGAAGAGCAAGATGCACAGCCATCTCATCTGTGCCCACCAGTGCCACCTGCCAGTGCCCACAGTACCACGAATCAGTGCCCACCAATGCATAACAGTGCCAGTAATCAGTGCCACCTATCAATGCCCACGTGTGCCACCTATCAATGCCCACTAGTGGTGCCAATCAGTGCCAACTAGCAGTGCTGCCTATCAGTGTCACCTACCAGTGCTGATCAGTGCCCATCAGTGCCAACTAGCAGTGCCAGCTATCAGTACCACCTATCAGTGCCCACCAGTGCCATCTCGTCAGTGCCCACCAGTGCCGCCTATTAGTGCCCATCAATGAAGCCTCATCAGCGTACATCAATGAAAGAGAAAAATTACCTGTTTGCAAAATTTTATAACAAAATATAAAATGGTTTTGTATTTTTTTGTATTTTTTAGTATTTTTGGTCTTTTTACATTTTTTTAACAAAACAAAAAATCCAGAGGTGATCAAATACCACCAAAAAAAAGCTCTATTTGTGGGAAAAAACTGATCAAAATTTCATTTGGGTGCAGCATACCTCCCAACCGTCCTGGATTGGGCGGGACTTTCCCGCATGCAGATTTTTGTCCCGCTATCCCGCTGTAAAGATTGTTTGTCCTGCATAATTGCATAATTATGTTGCTTATATTGTATATCAACTTGTGGCTAGATAGGACCTGCAGCAGTGTAAATAGCCAGGGATTGGCAAACCAGCTGGATGTGCATAGTTGCTAACATTGAAAAAAAAAATTTAGGGACACTTTTTTGGCTGTAGGCGGAGTCTTATTATAATTA
Source organism: Aquarana catesbeiana (assembly GCF_042186555.1). Lineage (NCBI taxonomy): Eukaryota > Metazoa > Chordata > Amphibia > Anura > Ranidae > Aquarana > Aquarana catesbeiana. The sequence continues at coordinate 221,963,766 of NC_133328.1, forward strand.
GGGGGCGGGGCATGTGTTTGTGGGCATGGCACAGAGGGAACGTAAAAATGTGGCGCGCTTCGTTGCGGCAAAAATGGGCGTGGTTACGCAAAATAGTGGGCGTGTCTTAAGTGGGCGTGGCTCAAAGGGTGTGTGGCTAGAGTCTGAGATGAATGAGGGATGGACATGGAAAGGGGTGGAGAGGGATGGAGGGACAGCAGGCCCAGATCCTACACAACAATGGAAATATGTGTATTCTAGAAAGTTTAACAACCAGCAGATAAAGATACTCCAAACACCTGGTGTTAGCGCTTCAATCATCCCGGCACCATGGTTGTTATGGTTTCAGGATGATTGAAGTGCATTATTTCTATTATTACATTGTAATATAAAATGAAATCATTCAACTCACCATAATGGCAAATCAGTGGGATCTCTGAGCATGTCACCTGCCACGTCGCCTGCCACCAGCTGTCCGTCCTTGCATCAGGTGCCCCCAGCAGAGTCCTTCCTTGCATCACGTGTCCCAACAGAGTCCATCCTTGCATCAGATGTCCCCAGCAGAGCCCCCCCTTACATCAGATGTCCCCAGCGGTGCCCCCCTTACATCAGGTGTCCCCAGCGGAGCCCCCCTTACATCAGATGTCCCCAGCGGAGCCCCCCTTACATCAGATGTCCCCAGCGGAGCCCCCCTTACATCAGGTGTCCCCAGCAGAGCCCCCCTTACATCAGATGTCCCCAGCGGAGCCCCCCTTACATCAGATGTCCCCAGCGGAGCCCCCCCTTACATCAGATGTCCCCAGCGGAGCCCCCCTTGCATCAGATGTCCCCAGCGGAGTACCCCTTACATCAGATGTCCCCAGTGGAGTCCCCCCTTACATCAGATGTCCCCAGTGGAGCCCCCCTTACATCAGATGTCCCCAGCGTAGCCCCCCTTACATCAGGTGTCCCCAGCGGAGCCCCCCTTACATCAGGTGTCCCCAGTGGAGCCCCCCTTACATCAGATGTCCCCAGAGGTGCCCCCTAACATCAGGTGTCCCCAGCGGTGCCTCCTCCCCTAACATCAGGTGTCCCCAGTGGTGCCTCTTCCCCTAACATCAGGTGTCCCCAGCGGTGCCCCCCCTAACATCAGGTGTCCCCAGCGGTGCCCCCCCTTACCTTTCCATAGCAGACCGGCAGCGGGGCAGGGGGTAGGCGGGGCATGGCGGGGCGCAGGGTGGGCGGTGACACAGGAGCTTCGTCTAGCCGCCCAGCTGTTCCTGGTCTCCTTAAAAATGGCTGCCGGCGTAGGGGCGGTGGCAAAAATTTGTGAAAAAACTGATTTCTCGGGACATTTCCCAGGAAACAATAAACTCGGGAAAAGAGTCCAAATCCTGGGAATGTCCCGAGAAATCCGGGACAGTTGGTAAGTATGGATGTGCAGTGTGCAGTTCCGATGACAGACTTCACCTGTCAGATCCAAGATGTGATGTCGAGTATGGGCGGGACTGCAACTCAGACCCGCCCCCTCTCTCAAATAACCAGTGTAATGAAAGAGTGGCTCGGCTCCTATTGTACTTCATAACATGGAGCGCTCCTCCTCCCTCCACTACACTTCCCCATTCATCCCTAACACAGAACACAGCGGTCCCTCCCCTCTAGCACATTGTATCTAAGCCCCGCCCCTCCCCCTAGGTCCTTTCCAGCATGAGCAGCTTCTGTTAGTACTATGCACAGGGAGAACACTGGAGGTGAATGTGAGGTGAGAGGAGGCTGAGCTCTGATTGGTTGGTGGGGTATCTGAGCCATTCACAGCAGGGACTACAGGTCCCAGTATGTCAGCTGCTTTCTGAGGAGGTTTGTGTGTCTGCAGCCCTGATGTTTGTGATTGTGCCATCACTATGTGCAGCGCTGAGGATATCACTTCCTGGGTATTACATGCTGTGTGAGGTTCCATCTACTCACTGTGCTGGTGGGGGGGAAATGATGTGTCAGGCTGAGCTCCCCCTCAGCTCTCTGTATGTATTGGTGAGATCTCTCATTGCAGATATTCTCTCTCTGCAGATTGGATCTGTCTAGTGTGTGGGCTCCGGGGCCCCCTACAGGAGATCTGAGAGGAGGTTTAGTCACCTAGGGGTGTCTGGCAGTAAAGAGAACCTGTCATCTTCCATTCAGATCAAAGTGAAAGGTAGGTACTACAGCTGAACACCTCCATTGCTGACACTATCCCTGCACTCTCTTGCCATCTGTCTGTCTTGCTATTTAAATAAAAGTACTGGGGTTTGTATGTGTCCGTGAGATTCTATCTTGTGACACAGCAATCAAAGCATATTTTAGAGGTACAAGGAAACCTGGGTTTTGTTTAACCACCCCCATTAAGCCCCTCCCACTGTTAAGAGTTTGACCACACCCACTTTTGCCACAGTGCACATAGTGCGCTGTCGGTCTCTTCCTCCCTAAAGTGTCCCTCATTCTGAAGTTCAAAAGTTGGGAGGTATGGTACAGTGCTGTATGGCTGCGCAATTGTCGTTCAAAGAGTGACAGCTCTAAAAGCTGAAAATTGGTCTGGGCAGGAGTGGGGTTTAAGTGCTCAGTAAGCAAGTAGTTAAAATGAATGGGCAGCGCTTCGGCAGCTCCGCAACATGGGCGCTTTTAACCCTTTCTTCAGCTGCTAGCGGTGGGTTAAAAGCAACCTGCTATCGGCCCAAATGCGCCACTAAAACTAGCAGCGCTTTACCACCCAATGCATCCCTGCCAAAGTTTGAAAGTACATTAAGTTGGTGGTTAAACCACCACCTATTACATCTGTAGCAATGTGGACTGTAACCAGAAAATTTTGTACCTTCCAATGTTTTGAATATGGTTGCCCCGTGATTACTCGACAGTTAGTGACCTCATACCTGTGCGCCAGCGGAGTGAGTTATGGGGCGTATAGTCCTTCTGGAATCTGCTGCTATACATTCCAGTACCCTAAAACTACAAATCCCAGGGACCCTTGCAGTTGCCTGAAGGTTGCTGGGAGGGATGATAAAAGGAGCTAAGGAAACCTGGGCACTCTCTCTTCCTCCTGGGCCTGACATAAGATGTACCTCTCTGTGTAACAGAGAGAGAGGTCACGGCCTACCACGCGGAACATTACTTCCACCATGAGGCCTGAGAGGCCAGGTCCTGTTACCCACTGACAGACATCCTGTTACTAGCATAATCTACAGCGCCTACCCATCAGTGCGGACGCATGGGAAAAGTCGCTATGGAAGACCGAGACAGAGGAGCCGCTGCCGGAGTGTCGCCACCCATGTTCCTGTTCAGAAGACAGCAAAACAATTTGGGTCGTTGGTTAGAAAGTAGGGATGAGCTTCGTGTTCGAGTCGAACCCATGTTCGACTCGAACATCGTGTGTTTGGTTTTTCGCCAAATTACGAACGATATGGGCCCCCAAATTCGAGTTGCGCATCACGGCCAATAATTCACTGCGTCATCGCAGTGCATTGCTGGCTGATGATTGGCCAAGCATGCACTATGACCCGCATGCTTGGCCAATCACAGCGCTGTGTGTACAGAGAGCCGTAATTGGCCAAAGCCAAGGAGACTTTGGCCAATTATGGCTCAGGGGGTTTAGTACATGCCCCACACTATATAAGGCCGCCTGCACGTCGGCCCTGTGTAGTGTTTTCCGGCTTGAGAGAGAGATAGAGAGAGGGACAGTGTAATTTGATTTAAGTTAGATAGAGAAGGCAGGTCGAGTCAGTTAGCTGGACTTACAGTGTATTGTGTATATACACTACCGTTCAAAAGTTTGGGGTCACCCAAACAATTTTGTGTTTTCCATGAAAAGTCACACTTATTCACCACCATACGTTGTGAAATGAATAGAAAATAGAGTCAAGACATTGACAAGGTTAGAAATAATGATTTGTATTTGAAATAACATTGTTTTTACATCAAACTTTGCTTTCATCAAAGAATCCTCCTTTTGCAGCAATTACAGCATTGCACACCTTTGGCATCCGTCCACAACACTTTTTTCCAGTCTTCCTCTGTCCAATGTCTGTGTTCTTTTGCCCATCTTAATCTTTTTCTTTTATTGGCCAGTCTCAGATATGGCTTTTTCTTTGCCACTCTGCCCTGAAGCCCAAAATCCCGCAGCCGCCTCTTCACTGTAGATGTTGACACTGGTGTTTTGCGGGTACTATTTAATGAAGATGCCAGTTGGGGACCTGTGAGGCGTCTGTTTCTCAAACTAGAGACTCTAATGTGCTTATCTTCTTGCTTAGTTGTGCAACGCGGCCTCCCACTTCTTTTTCTACTCTGGTTAGAGCCTGTTTGTGCTGTCCTCTGAAGGGAGTAGTACACACCGTTGCAGGAAATCTTCAATTTCTTTGCAATTTCTCGCATGGAATAGCCTTCATTTCTAAGAACAAGAATAGACTGTCGAGTTTCAGATGAAAGTTCTCTTTTTCTGGCCATTTTGAGAGTTTAATTGACCCCACAAATGTGATGCTCCAGAAACTCAATCTGCTCACAGGAAGGTCAGTTTTGTAGCTTCTGGAAGGAGCTAGACTGTTTTTAGATGTGTGAACATGATTGCACAAGGGTTTGCTAATCATCAATTAGCCTTCTGAGCCAGAATAGTCATTTACCACATTAGCAATGTATAGAGTATATTTGTTTAAAGTTAGGACTAGTTTAAAGTTAGCTTCATTTAAAAGTACAGTGCTTTTCCTTCAAAAATAAGGACATTTCAATGTGACCCCAAACTTTTGAACGGTTGTGTATATGCATCCCAGGTGTTGTGTGTGTGTGTGTGTGTGTGTATATATATATATATATATATATATATATATATACACTTTTTTCAGTTTAGCTAGATCCTGTTCTTCTCTTCATAATATACTGACAGGCAGGCAGGTGTTTTTACAGTATTTCCAGGTACTGTACTGTGTACCCTGCACAGTTGTACCTACAGTATAGCTACCTGCAGCCAGGTGCTTGTGTAGGCTCTTTGAAGTATTTCCAGTTACTGTACTGTGTACCTTGCACAGTTGCACCTACAGTATAGCTACCTGCAGCCAGGTGCTTGTGTAGGCTCTTTGAAGTATTTCCAGTTACTGTACTGTGTACCCTGCACAGTTGCACCTACAGTATAACTACCTGCAGCCAGGTGCTTGTGTAGGCTCTTGAAGTATTTCCAGTTACTGTACTGTGTACCCGCACAGTTGCACCTGCAGTATAGCTACCTGCAGCCAGGTGCTTGTGTAGGCTCTTTGAAGTATTTCCAGTTACTGTACTGTGCACCCAGCACAGTTGCACCTACAGTATAGCTACCTGCAGCCAGGTGCTTGTGTAGGCTATTGAAGTATTTTCAGTTACTGTACTGTGTACCCCGCTCAGTTGCACCTACATTATAGCTACCTGAAGACAAGTGCAGGTGTTATCATACTAATAATACTACAGGCAGGCAGTTGATTCTGCTAGCTGCAGTATAATCGGTGTGTATATATATATATATATATATATATATAGGAGGAAAGACATTATCATACGCCCCGCAGATAAAGGCGGGGCTATTGTCATCCTAGACAAAGACTCCTATAATAATGAGATGCAGAGGATCCTTTCTGATACTGATACCTATTTGCCCTTGCAATCTGACCCAACCCTCAGTTTTAAACGGGAGTTGAAGGGTTTGATAGATAAGGGGTATAATATGGGGATACTGAACAAAAAAGAGAGGGAACATCTTATTCCTTTAGCCCCCAGGTTGCCAGTAATGTACATCTTGCCAAAGATTCATAAGTCTTTGGTTGATCCCCCGGGAAGGCCCATCATCAGTGGTATAGACTCTATCACTTCACGTGTTGGCAAATATATTGATTTTTATCTACAACCACTGGTGATGGGCACCCCCCCCCTTCCTTAAGGACACAAAACATGTCCTTAATATATTGGGTAATATAGACTGGAAAGGTACATACATGCTAGTGACTGCGGATGTCGCATCGCTTTATACATCTATATCCCATCAATTGGGTCATGAAGCGGTGCGGCATTTCCTCTATCGAGACTCCAATATCTCCACCACACAATGTAATTTTGTGATGGAGCTGTTGGATTTCTCGATGGCACATAATTATTTCTGGCATAACAATTTACATTACTTACAAATAAGGGGAGTGGCCATGGGAGCGAAATTCGCTCCCAGTATGGCCAACCTCTTCATGGCCAAATGGGAGGAGGACGTGGTCTTACGCGATAAACCTTCCCAACTCGTCATGTGGAAAAGATTCATTGACGATGTCCTATTTATTTGGGACGGCGACTCGGAGTCTTTATCCAACTTTCTCATCTCCCTTAATAATAATGATAGGGGCATAGTCCTGACTCACGAGGCTAGCTCAGTTCAGATTCATTTCTTAGATTTATTGATAACTATAGTGGATGGAAGAATTACTACGTCCACTTTCTTTAAATCCACGGACAGGAATAGTTTTATTCCTCTCAACTCTTGTCATCATCAGTCATGGTTGTCCGCTGTCCCTAAGGGCCAATTTCTGCGCTTGAGGCGGAATTGTTCAAATCTGGATGAGTTCTTCAGAGAAGCCTCATCCTTAAAATCCAAATTCCTTAACAAGGGCTATGAGGTAACTATGTTAGATACCTTAATTGTAGAGGTTGGGAATAGGGACCGGTTAGAACTTCTAAGAGATAAACCCCCCCAGGTTAACAACGCGGAGGACTTTAGTCTGGCTTTCCTCACCACCTATTCCAGTCAACATTGGGCTATCAAGAGAATCATTAAAAGACATTGGCCGGTTATTAAAAACGACCGTATCCTTGGCCCTCTACTGCCCAACAACCCCCGGGTCCTTTTTAGGGGGGCCACGAGCTTGAGGCATATTCTGGCACCAAATGTTCCTGATCCACCTCAGCGTCCGACTTTTTTTGGTGATCTGAAGGGCTTCTCTCCTTGTAGAAGATGTAGGGTTTGTAAAGTAAATGCATTACGCCAAAGGAGGCTCACAGAGTTTACATCAGTGGGCACAGGCGTCACTTACCCTATTAATTCCCTTATAACATGCACCTCTAAGTGTGTGGTGTATCTTCTTAGGTGCCCTTGTGGTTTGGAATACATGGGGCGAACCACTAGGAAACTTAGTGTAAGATTAGGGGAACATATCACCAATATTAAACAAGGGTTTGACAAGCATAGTGTCTCTAGACACTATGATGAAGTGCATAACAGAGACCCTAGTGGTACCACTTTCATAGGGATAGAAAAGTATGTCCCACATTGGCGAGGCAGTAATGGGAAGCGAACCATATCCAGATCAGAGACCAACTGGATCTTTAGACTTGGTTCCCATGCCCCCAATGGTTTAAATATAGAGTGGGACATCAACTGCTTTATCAGCAATAGCTGATGTCTTTGGAATACATTGGGTTGGTGGTGTAGTTGATGTCCACCTCTGATACATCTTTAACGAGAATCTTGTTTGACTATCTAATATACCTCTAGTGACAACATTATTGAACATCAGGAACATGCCCTTTGTGGGTAACGTAGTTTTATAAAAACCTAAAATTTTTTATCGAATATCTTATATAAACTATTTGTTTCTATACCCTTTCCAGGTTTTCAATAGGGTTGGATATTTTTTGTATTGTAATTTTAAAATTAATGTAAGGAGCACGCTATGCTATTGAATTCCCAATAGGCATTAATAGGCTTCGGTGGCTCCCTTTTTCTTTCTTTATTATGATATATCAATCTTTCTTATTTTTACTTTTTATATAATTTTTATATTGTTTGAATTAAGGCTGGTATTATCTCTGGTGCAATATTTCAGTATTCCACTAGATGGCATTGGAAGCGATGCCCTATGTTGTTTGCCTTTATTATATTAGGTTTTTGATAGTTCTATAATTAAATAATTTAGGTTTATAATTTTATAAATGCCTACAGACATTATAACAACAACTATGATGTGTTAGTTAGCCCATAATTTTATTTTATATTTTATTGTCTATGCCATTCTGTATTTCACTGTTCTTTATACAGCGGTCTGAATACAAGCAGCTGGTGAACTTTTGTGCAACACTTTTGAAAAGCCACTAGGTGGCATAGGTGGAAAGTCCTTTCGCTGTTTTTCCTTATAGGGTGAAGTTTAATGGCTTGACGATCCTTCTTTCTAATTGATTAATGATCTCCATGGAGATGGCAATTATTCTATGTAGCTATTTTTTTTGGAACCTATCAAAACGAAGCAGAGCCTCTTGTGAACCAATCATAGCGTCTTCTCTTTTGACGCTTGTGTATTTAGTGCGCATGCGCGTGCGTCGGTGCGTACCCCTGATGACGTCAGTTGTGACGAAACGGCCGTAGGGTCACAACACTGCACGCACCGCGCATGCGCGATTTTAAAATAAACGGCGGTAGTGTCGTTTTTTTACTTTGCTCCTTTCTTTTGTCATTTTAATGCTATTTTGCAAATAAAAAGAAAACCAAAAGTTACCTGCACTAGTGGAGCATCTCCTTTTTGCTTCTTTTGACATGATAACTACCCTTTTTGCATTGGATCTGTGGCTTACCCAATGAGAGGATAGTACTCAGGAGAATTTCTACAGTGGTTGTTGGTTGGACGGCTATCAGCCAAGGATTCCTGACGCACCTACCCATCGGTGGCTCTTTGAACATCTCTGTGGCGGTTTCAGCATATCTACCTAGCCTGTTTTGACCCCCCTGAGTAAGGGCGGTCACAGGCTTTCTGGTAAGCCTTTCATTCTCCTATTTGGTGGTGGGCATCATTGGAACATTGAAGATTGCACCCCTGGAATCTACACTTGTATTAATACACTGTTGTGGACGTTTATGTTTTTTTTCAAGTTTTTTATAAAGAAAGATTCCTTTCTTATTTATATGTTTGCATTTATGAAACACTTCACATAATTAATACGTATGATTGCATCACTGTTTTTCTTTTATTAACTTATTAATTTGTTTATCAAATTTCATAATTCACTTCACACGTCCAGCGCTGCACTTTCTAAATTATATATATATATATATATATATATATATATATATATATATATATATATATATATATATATCCCATTTTTGTGCAGCTCTCTGCAGGCCAATAGTATGTCTGGAAGGCCAATAAGGAGAGGCAGACAGTCACAAGGCAATAAAAGAGGGCAAGCAGGCTCTGTGTCTAGAGGCAACAGTGCTGGTCGTGGACACGGTGCATCCTCATCAGCGTGTGGGACACGCTTGGCCTTTTTTTCGGCAGCTGGCCGCGTTGAGCCACAATATGCGGAAGACTTGGTCGAGTGGATGACCACGCTGTCCTCATCGTCCTCATCCTCTCTCACCCAGACTCAGGGTACTTTGTCTGGCAAAACAGCTGCCAACGCGGCCTCTTCCCTCGGCTCAATGGCATCAGTGACTCCTTCCCTAGCCCCACCATGTCCTCCTGAGGAGTCCCTCGAACTGTTTGACCACAGTGTTGGGTACATGCTCCAGGAGGATGCCCAGCATTTTGAAAGCTCCAATGATGGTACTCAGCTAGAGGAAGGCAGTAACGTGAGCCCAGACAGAGGGGGTGCCCAAGAAAGACAGCAATCTGGCAGTCATGTTCCCCCTGCTGCAGCATACTGCCAGGTTTGCTCCAGTGATGAGGAGGGAGGGGGCGATGAGGTCACTGACTCCACGTGGGTGCCTAATAGGAGAGAGGAGGAGGCGGCACATCACCAACGAGGCAGGATGCCCTCCAGGGGCCAGCCTAAGGGCAGCACACTGACTGCACCACACCGCAGAGCTCCGCATGTGCAGGGCGCTGCTGTCTCTGCGCGTTATTCCAAAAGTTCTTTGGTGTGGGCCTTTTTTGAGATGAGTGCATCAGATCCCACTGCTGCTATTTGCAACATATGTCTCAAGCGTATCTCACATGGCCAAAACATCTCCCGCTTGGGCACCACATGCTTGACCAGACATATGTTGACCTGCCATGCAGTTCATTGGCAAGCGTACATAAAAGACCCACACCAAAGAACAAAGAGGACCTCTCCTTGCTCCTCATCAGCTGGGATCTCCAACCCCACTATACCTTCAGTCCTCTCTGAGACCTGCACTGAGAGAAATGAAGGTGTAGAATTAGGTGTGTCACAGCCAAGTACTTGCGGGCAATCTACTATCGCTACATCGACATCAGATTGTACCAGGCAAATTTCCCTGCCCCAGCTGCTGCACCGCAGAAAGAAGTTCGCTCCCAGCCATCCACATGCCCAGCGGTTGAATGCTAGCTTGGCAAAATTGCTAGCACTTCAACTGCTACCTTTTCAGTTGGTAGACTCTGCCCCCTTCCGTGAGTTTGTGGAATGTGCGGTTCCTCAGTGGCAGGTTCCCAAATGCCACTTTTTCTCATGGAAGGCGATTCCGGCTCTCTACCGGCATGTGGAAGGCAATGTCTTGGCCTTGCTGGACAGGGCGGTCAGCGGCAAGGTGCATATTACTGCTGACTCATGGTCCAGCAGGCATGGACAGGGACGTTACCTAAGTTTCACAGCGCATTGGGTGACTCTGCTGGCAGCTGGGAAGGATGCAGGACAAGGTGCAGTAGTGTTGGAGGTTGTTCCGCCACCACGCCTCCAAAATGCTAATGATTGTGACATTGTGCTGCGGTGCAGCAGCTGGGGCAGGGAAATTTGCCTGGTAAAATCTGATGTCGGTGTACCAAAAGCAGATTGCCCACAAGTACTTGGCTGTGACACACCTAATTCTACACCTTCATTCCTCTCAGTGCAGGTCTCAGAGAGGACTGAAGGTATAGTGGGGTTGGAAATCTCAGCTGATGAGGAGCAAGGAGAGGTCCTCTTTGTTCTTTGGTGTGGGTCTTTTAGATACGCTTGCCAACGAACTGCATGGCAGGTCAACATATGTCTGGTCAAGCATGTGGTACCCAAGCGGGAGATGTTTTGGCCACGCGAGATACGCTTGAGACATATGTTGCAAATAGCAGCGGTGCGATCTGATGCACTCATTTCAAAAAAGGCCCACACCAAAGAACTTTTTGAATAACGCGCAGAGACTGCAGCGCCCTGCACATGTGGAGCTTTGGGGTGTGATGCAGTCAATGTGCTGCCCTTATGATGTGCCACCTCCTCCTCCTCCTCTCTCCTATCAGGCACCCACGTTGAGTCAGTGACCTCATCATCCCCTCCCTCCTCATCACTGGAGCAAACCTGGCAGTATGCTGCAGCAGAGGGAGCATGACTGCCAGATTGCTGTCCTTCTTGGGCACCCCCTCTGTCCGTGCTCATGTTACTGCCTTCATCGAGCTCAGTATCATCATCAGAGCCTTCCAAACGCTGGGCATCCTCCTGGAGCATGTACCCAACACTGTGGTCAAACAGTTCGAGGGACTCCTCAGGAGGACATGGTGGGGCTAGGGAAGGAGTCACTGATGACACTGAGCCGAGGGAAGAGGCCGCTGCTTTGCCAGACAAAGTACCCTGGGCATGGGTGAGAGAGGATGAGGAGGATGAGGACGGCTTGATCATCCACTCGACCAAGTCTTCCGCATGTTGCGGCTCAACACGGCCAGCTGCTGAAAAAAAGGCCAAGCGTATCCCACGGCCACGTGCTGATGAGGATGCACCGTCTCCACGACCAGCACTAGACACAGAGCCTGCTTGCCCTCTCTTATTGGCTTGTGACTGTCTGCCTCTCCTTCTTGGCCTTCCAGACATACTAATGGCCTGTAGCTGCACTAAGCTGGGATATATATATATATATATATATATATATATATATATATATATATATATATATGTGTACTGATACTGCAGCTAGCAATCAACTGCCTGCCTGTAGTATGAGAACACCACCAACCTTCTACAGGTAGCTTTAGCTGAACACTGTGAGGTGGACGCACCCCACTAACTTGTAGGTTTAGCTGAACACTGTGAGGTGGACGCACCCCACTAACTTGTAGGTTTAGCTGAACACTGTGAACAGGACGCACCCCACTAACTTGTAGGTTTAGCTGAACACTGTGAGCAGGACGCACCCCACTAACTTGTAGGTTTAGCTGAACACTGTGAGGTGGACGCACCACACTAACTTGTAGGTTTAGCTGAACACTGTGAGGTGGACGCACCCCACTAACTTGTAGGTTTAGCTGAACACTGTGAGCAGGACGCACTGCACTAACTGTAAATAGTCTAGCTGCCTGACTGTGGTACTAATAGGATCAAAAAAACACCAGTAATTTTCTTCAGGTAGCTGTATATACTGTAACAAGACAAGCCTGCCTGTCAGTAAGAAGATAACAGGAACGGATCTAGCTGAACACTGTGAGCAGGACGCACCCCACTAACTTGTAGGTTTAGCTGAACACTGTGAGCAGGACGCACCCCACTAACTTGTAGGTTTAGCTGAACACTGTGAGGTGGACGCACCACACTAACTTGTAGGTTTAGCCGAACACTGTGAGCAGGACGCACCCCACTAACTTGTAGGTTTAGCTGAACACTGTGATCAGGACGCACCCCACTAACTTGTAGGTTTAGCTGAACACTGTGAGCAGGACGCACCCCACTAACTTGTAGGTTTAGCTGAACACTGTGAGCAGGACGCACCGCACTAACTTGTAGGTTTTGCTGAACACTGTGAGCAGGAGGCACCCCACTAACTTGTAGGTTTAGCTGAACACTGTGAGCAGGACGCACCCCACTAACTTGTAGTTTTAGCTGAACACTGTGAGCAGGACGCACTGCACTAACTGTAAATAGTCTAGCTGCCTGACTGTGGTACTAATAGGATCAAAAGAACACCAGCAATTTTCTTCAGGTAGCTGTATATACTGTAACAAGACAAGCCTGCCTGTCAGTAAGAAGATAACAGGAACGGATCTAGCTGAACACTGTGAGCAGGACGCACTGCACTAACTGTAAATAGTCTAGATGCCTGACTGTGGTACTAATAGGATCAAAAGAACACAAGCAATTTTCTTCAGGTAGCTGTATATACTGTAACAAGACAAGCCTGCCTGTCAGTAAGAAGATAGCAGGAACGGATCTAGCTGAACACTGTGAGCAGGACGCACTGCACTAACTGTAAATAGTCTAGCTGCCTGACTGTGGTACTAATAGGATCAAAAGAACACTAGTAATTTTCTTCAGGTATCTGTAAATACTGTAACAAGACAAGCCTGCCTGTCAGTAGGAAGATAACAAGAACGGATCTAGCTAAACTGAATACAGTGTATAAATATATATATATGCAACACCTGGGATGCATATATATACACAATACACTGTAAGTGCAGCTAACTGACTGACTGTTCTGCCTAATCTATCTAACTCAAATCAAATGTCACTGTCTGTCTGTCTCTCTCTCTCTCTCAATGAACGCCGGAACACACACTACACAGGGCCGCCGTGCAGGCGGCCTTATATAGTGTGGGGCGTGTACTAAATCCCCTGAGCCATAATTGGCCAAAGCCTCCTTGGCTTTGGCCAATTACGGCTCTCTGTTCAGGCGGCGCTGTGATTGGCCAAGCATGCGGGTCATAGTGCATGCTTGGCCAATCATCAGCCAGCAATGCACTGAGATGCCACAGTGAATTATGGGCCGTGACACGCCACACGAATTTGGCGCGAACGGCCCATATCGTTCGCAATTCGGCGAACGGGCGAACAGACGATGTTCGAGTCGAACATGGGTTCGACTCGAACACGAAGCTCATCCCTAGTACTCGCTCCATTTCCAGTACATCCTTCCTGAGGACTGGTGCCCAGAACTGGACAGCATACTCCAGGTGCGGCCGGACCAGAGCCTTGTAGAGTGGGAGAATTATCGTTTTATCTCTGGAGTTGATCCCCTTTTTAATGCATGCCAATATATTCTGTTTGCTTTGTTAGCAGCAGCTTGGCATTGCATGGCATTGCTGAGCCTATCATCTACTAGGACCCCCAGGTCCTTTTCCATGCCAGATTCCCCCAGAGGTTCTCCCCCCAGTGTATAGATTGCATTCATATTTTTGCCACCCAAATGCATTATTTTACATTTTTCTACATTGAACCTCATTTGCCATGTAGTCGCCCACCCCAATAATTTGTTCAGGTCTTTTTGCAAGGTTTTCACATCCTGCGGAGAAGTTATTGCCCTGCTTAGCTTAGTATTGTCTGCAAATACAGAGATTGAACTGTTTATCCCATCCTCCAGATAATTTATGAACAGATTAAATAGGATTGGTTCCAGCACAGAACCCTGGGGAATCCCACTACCCACCCCTGACTATTCTGAGTACTCCCCATTTATCACCACCCTCTGAACTAGCCCTTGTAGCCAGTTTTCAATCCATGTGCTCACCCTATTGTCCATACCAACTGACTTTATTTTGTACAGTAAACGTTTATGGGGAACTGTGTCAAATGCTGTTGCAAAATCCAGATACACCACATCTACGGGCCTTCCTTTATCTAGATGGCAATTCACCTCCTCATGGAAGGTTAATAGATTGGTTTGGCAAGAACGATTCTTCATGAATCCATGCTGATTACTGCTAACGATACCGTTCTTATTACTAAAATCTTGTATATAGTACCTTATCGTCCCCTCCAAGAGTTTACATACTATTGATGTTAGGCTAACTGGTCTGTAATTCCCAGGGATGTATTTTGGGCCCTTTTTAAATATTGGTGCTACATTGGCTTTTCTCCAATCAGCTGGTACCAATCCAGTCAGTAGACTATCTGTAAAAATTAGGAACAACGGTCTGGCAATCACTTGACTGAGTTCCCTAAGTACCCTCGGATGCAAGCCATCTGGTCCCGGTGATTTATTAATGTTAAGTTTCTCAAGTCTAATTTTAATTCTGTCCTCTGTTAACCATGGAGGTGCTTCCTGTGATGTGTCATGAGGATAAACACTGCAGTTTTGGTTACTGAAGCCCCCCGATTCACTCGCAAAGACTGAGTAGAAGAATAAATTCAATACCTTTGCCATCTCCCCATCCTTTGTAACCAGATGTCCTTCCTCATTCTTTATGGGGCCAATATGGTCTGTCCTTCCTTTTTTACTGTTTACATACTTAAAGAATTTCTTGGGATTTTTTTTGCTCTCCTCTGCTATGTGTCTTTTCTGTTCTATCTTAGCTGTCCTAATTGCACCCTTACATTTCTTGTTGCATTCTTTATAAAGTCTGAATGCTGAGGATGATCCCTCAACCTTGTATTTTTTGAAGACCTTCTCCTTTGCTTTTATATGCATTTTTACATTGGAGTTAAGCCATCAAGGACTTTTGTTCGCTCTTTTAAATTTATTACCCAATGGGATACATTGGCTAATGCCCTTATTTAATATGCTCTTAAAGCAAACCCATCTCTCCTCCGTATTCTTTGTTCCTAATATTTTATCCCAATTTATGCCTTTTAGCAAGGTTTGTAGTTTAGGGAAGTTGGCTCTTTTGAAATTCAGTGTCTTTGTATTCCCTTTATGTTTCCTATTTGTGTGATTTATACTGAAACTAATTGACCTGTGATCGCTGTTACCTAAATTGCCCCGTATTTCCACATCCGTGATCAGGTCTGTATTGTTGGTAATCAGTAGATCCAGTAATGTTTTATTTCTAGTTGGTGCGTCTACCATCTGACCCATAAAATTGTCCTGCAAGACATTAAGGAACTGGCGAGCCTTAAATGAATGCGCGGTTCCCTAAGCCCAGTCTATTGCCCCGTACACATGGTCGGATTTTCCGATGGACAATGTCCGATTGGAGCGTGTTGTCGGAAATTCCGACCGTGTGTGGGCGCCATCGGACATTTTCCATCGGATTTTCCGACACACAAAGTTGGACAGCAGGAGATAAAATTTTCCGACAACAAAATCCGATCGCGTCAATTCCGACCGTGTGTGGCCTGTTCCGACGCACAAAGTGCCACTCATGCTCAGAAGAAATTCCGACACGGGACAGCTCGTTCTGGTAAACGTAGCGTTCGGAATGGATACAGCACTTTCGTCACGCTGCAATGTTCAAAATGGTTTAATACAGCGCACTCTCTTCTTCTTTATAATGTGACAAGAATTAAGTAGTTTTGCTGCTCATATTCACACACACTTCTCACAAACTTATTTCGTTACTATTTATTGGGATTCCCTCAATATATTTTGATTTCTCACATCTGACAACAAAATTTTTTGTTTTTTTTGGACTTTAATGTAGATTCTTTTTTTGTGTTTCTCTTTTTTTTTTTTTTTTGGTGATTTTGATTTGTATTCCCGAAAATGTTTGTGTGTGTTTTTGGTGACAAGTTCCCACAACACCACTAATATGTTGTTCTATTTAATCTGTAGGAGATTGTTTGGTGTTGTTGTCCCTTATTGTACTTTAGAAATGTACCTGAATCGTCACCAACAAACTGTCCTTTTTGGATGAAAACACACACAGGAGAGTAGAATTTACCCAAAAAATTTATTAAGGGCTCACAACTATAAACAAAGAGGGAGGCAACGCTGGAGAAACTGCAGAAGTGGGCGAAGCCTTGGACCCCCAGGGCAGACATCAATTATTTAAAAGCAAAATTGGTGGCCTGAGGAGTCCTTATCTAAGGGAGGGCAGTCTGGTCCAGAAGTCCCAGAGATCATGAACAGCAGCAGATGACATCTGTGTCCCCAGGCTGTGGTCATACGAGAGACTGCAGCTTTTTTCAGACCAGACTGAACCCAGGGCCATCACTCTTTGGTCTTCCTTCCACGCTTCCTTACAGCCTTTGGCTGTGGTGGTGGAGTTGTGGTAGCAGGAGGAGGAGGAGGAGGATCGTCCCTCTCAATGACATCCGTCTTGTGTGTTAGTTCCCCACTCTCCCCCTTACGAAGGACTTTATAAATCAGGTCCTCAGAGATCTTGCTTTGACCCTCCTGCATGCCCTGCAATTTTGTGGCAGCCATGCAGGCAAAGGCCTCTTCAGGACTGGGGAAGGCTCGGAGGGACGCCGAAGCCTCCTGGATCAGCCTGTACGCTGAATCCTGCACGGGACTCGGAGTGGCCTTCCTGGCTGGTTTATATGGCAGGCGGAGGGGAGGGACCTGAGACTCAGTCAGGCTGCGACTTGTCCCAGGCTTCTCTTGGCTGCCACTTAGCCCCGCCTCCTCCTGGCTGCCACTAATCCCCGCCTCCTCCTGGCTGACACTAATAATCCCCGCCTCCTCCTGACTGCCACATTCCACAGCCTCCTCCTGGCTGAGGTCTTCCTGTGTATGAAAAAGGGACATAGTTTTAGTTTTTTAGTCATCAATCACACACAATTTTCACCTCTTGACTGCTGCAAATTGAATGTTAACAAATATAACAGACTATGCTTCTGAGCCCAGCAGTTTTCATTCTTTTCCCAATTTTGGGTGCCCACTACTGTCTATTGATATGTAAAGCACTTTTTTTAATCAGCAATTAGTGATCAATAATAACATCTAATAAACATCATTTATTTATTGCCCAGAAATCTGTAGAAGAATGCTATACCTGACTCCAGCTGGGCTCCTCCATTTCTTCCTGGCTGGAAGGCCCAGGTTGGACATCGGAAGCCTCAGCTGGGGTGGAAGGAAGCGTGGAAGGAAGAGTAGAGAGGGATTCCCTGACTTCAGTGTGGTCTGACAGAAATCGCAGTCTCTCGTAGTACCACAGCCTGGGGACATAAACGTCATCTGCTGCAGCTCCGGATCTCTGGGAATCTGTGACCTTCTTGCGCTCCCTTAGATAAGTGCTCCTCAGGCCACCAATTTTAGCTTTCAAATAAGGGATGGTTGCTGTGGGGACCACCGGCTTCACTAACTCCAGCAGTTTCTCCAGCGCTGCCTGCCTCTTCTGTTTGTGATTATAGTGGGGGTGTCTCACTTGCCACAGACAGGGCAGCTCCCTGTACTTGTCTATGAACAGGGGCAGGAAATTGTGGTCGTTGAACCCATCCATTTTCTCTGTAAGACACAACACAAGACAAAGCCTAATGTCAGGCCAAACTCCCCTAATCTTGTTACAATATAGGCTTCCATTTCGAAGCAGTATAGGCCCAAGTTTAGATCCTACCTTCGTTAGCACGATCGGCATCTCCGATGCTCCTTCCTCCGCTCACAGATCGTACGTAAGACGCGCGCGTTACGATTTATACACACTGCGCATGCGTATAACTCCGCCCGCCCCTGACGTTCTTTCTAGTCTATTCCCCGCCCCTTTTCGTTCGGCGCAGTGGGGGAAGAGCACATGGTGGATAGACAGCAGGATCGTGCTAATTGTAGCAACGAGGAGGAGGAGGAGGAAAGGCTGGAGCCTGAAACGTCCCTATCCAGAAGGAGATTAAAGGACTCAAATATGTCCTTTGGGGAGATGTTGGAGATGGTGGACATCCTGAAGAAGGCCGACTATGATGGAAAGTATGGGCCTTACCCCAACCCCAATGTCCGCAAGGCCAAGATCATGGCGAAAGTGGTCAGGAGTCTGCACCGGAAATTCGTGGTACGACGATCGAAAGATCAGCTCAGGAAGCGGTGGTTGGACCTGAAATTACGAGAACACGAGCAGTACAGAAAGATCCGGAGAGTGCTGCAAAAAAGTAAGTAGTTGTGCTGTGTTCCTATTCTTTATGTTTATGACGTTCGTGCTGCTCCATGTGCTTTTAGGAACTGTTGTACAGTTTAAAATGGCAACTTTCATGTTCATGGGCACATTATTCGTTCAGATCAAACATTTTTATTTCGGACGATAAAATACCATTGTTTAGGCCATATGCATTTGGCCACCATTTTGACGCCCTATACTTGTCTTCAAAGAATTGTGTTGTGTAGATGGCTTTGTTACTAGAATGAAATGCAAACTAGATTCTGTGTGAGGAGAGGACACTGAGCAGCTGTTTTCACATCTGGACACTGGAGCACTAGTGTGGGACCCCAGAACACCATTTTTATTAGGGGGGCCACACAGGTGCCCCACTGTATACTATAGGGGGGGCTACATCTGTGAAGCTTTTACCAAACAGGTAAAGTATTGCAGCTTGACAAAGGGCACTAAAAAAGCTACATCTTGGAACTCGGCTAAAATAGACAATTTTACCCCATTTCCAAGCAATGTTTCATCTTTATAGTTCTGACATTAAATATCTGTGTGCTAAGTATACCATTTTTGTTTTACATAGGGGAGAAAAGACTCAGAGGACACCCCTCATCCGAGGAGACCAGAGCCCCCCCCTCTGGAAGAAGGGGAAATCCCCCCAACACAAGATGAGCAGGAGGATGAAGACGTGGTGGAAGTAGTCACCACAACAGGTGAGTGTCTGCGACCACAGGCTCAGATAAGAGATGGATTGCGGCATTTTTTGGAAACCTAATTTATTTTGGGTTTCCTCTCTTATTAGGTGATCGTGAGGTTGTGGATGAAGATCCTTTCACATCCGAAAGTGCCCAGATCCTGATCGGGGAGATCATGGGGTGTAATTTACAATTGGAAAACATCAAGCAAAACATCAATGATGTTATTCCAAAATATAAAAACATCATTGATGTTTTGGGGCGAGTTTAAAACCCCTCCAAATCACTTTCTTCTTTTGTGTGCTACAATGTGCGAAATGTTTTTGTGATTTTTCCCAAAGCCAAATTTGGAGGATGCACACAGTGTGTCAACATGTGCTATCTGCCATCACGGGAGATCAATGGACGCGTTTTGGGGGTGCAACCCCTTCCTCAATAATAAAGTAGCTGTGAGGAAGGGCTTTCTCCCCCAAAACACGTCCCTTGATCCCCCCTGATGGCAGATAGCACATGTTGACATTGGGAAATTTGTGTGCATCTTCCAAATTTGGCTTTTCCAGGTGTGATTTCCCCCCATCTGAACGCAATATCAAACACAGTTCCTAAATACTCATGTCTGATATTGCCTTCCAGTTCTACCAAATGTGAACTTTGTAAGATCAAGATTTGTGTCTTTCTTGTGGGTTTTACACAGGCCTGTTTTCTATAAAATGCACATTTTGATTTTGGATAATGACACCACAAAAATTGTTATACAACAAACATGTTGGTTTGTCAGAAAAACCTTTGGTAAATGCACGTGTGATTGTGCAGGTATTAAAAAGATTGTTCATCAAGAATGTGTGGATTATTGTCTCACGCTACAACACTTTTGGGGTGATGTAATTGTTGTTTTATGAGAAAATGGGGGTTGTTTCCTAAGGGCAAATCCACTTTGCACTACAAGTGCAGTTTCAGTGCAGTTGCAAGTGCACTTGTAGTGAAAAGTGTCTTTGCATTTAGTAAATAACAGCCAACAGTGCTTTGTATAAGGTTACACAATCACGACATTTTCTGGACTCCACACATTTCTGTCAGGGTCAGCTAAAACAAACACAAGCAGTAAATGTCCACAAAGAAGAGCCTGGGGGGAGATGCCTGTCGAGAACTTGAGGTCCTGCAGGCTTCTCCCTGTGGCCAAATACCGCAGGGTAGCGACCAACCTCTGCTCCGCAGTGGTGGCTTGCCTCATGCAGGTATCCTGCCTGCTAATATAAGGGGTCAGCAAAGCCAACAAACAGTGAAACACGGGGTCCGTCATCCGGAGAAAATTCCTGAAATCATCAGGATTATTCTCACGGATCTCACGGAGCAAAGGCATATGAGAGAACTGGTGACGCTGAAGCAACCAATTCTTGGTCCATGAACTCCTCCCCACCCTGTTCATGGACTGGACTTGTATCAAGGTCAGGACCCCAACACCAAGCCCCCGCACAGCACGAACTGTACGAGGAGTACGCATACGAAACATGGCTAGAAAACGGACGGCTGCTCAGAACGAAGTAACAGAACGCACTGAAGAACAGCAAGGCCTGTGAAGAGCGACCTGAAAAACAGCAACGAGCTGGCAAGATCGCACAGAAAACTCCGATACGAACTGACTGCACGCACTGAAGAGCAGATACAAACCCACAAGCACAAACTGAACGGCAGAAAACGTTCTGAAAGCCACGAGTCTGAAAAAGCGCGAATCGTCTCTCACCAAACTTTTACTAACACGAGATTAGCAAAAGGAGCCCAAAGGGTGCCGCGCTTGGTTCTGATCCAGCCTTTTCTAGTCTCGTCGTATGTGGTGTACGTCACCGCGTTCTTGGCGATCGGAAATTCCGACAACTTTGTGCGACCGTGTGTACACAAAACAAGTTTGAGCCAACATCCGTCGGAAAAAATCCTAGGATTTTGTTGTCGGAATGTCCGAACAAAGTCCGACCGTGTGTACGGGGCATTAGTCTGGATAATTAAAATCCCCCATTATGATAACACTTCCCATCCTTGCTGCTAATCCAAATTGTGATAGGAGATCTGTCTGCAGTTCCTCCCTCAGGTTAGGGAGCCTATAGCATACTCCCAGTATTATTTTCCCCTTAGCTTCATCCCTTTGCAGCTCTACCCATAAGGATTCCACCTCCTCTCTAGCTCCCTCAGTGATGTCATCTCTCACATTCACTTGTACATTATTCTTGATATATAGGCATACCCCTCCCCCTTTTTTACCCTCTCTATCCTTGCGGTATAGGGTATACCCTTGAATGTTTGCCAGCCAATCATGAGAGCTGTTGAACCAGGTCTCTGAAATTCCCACAAAATCCAAATCCTCCTCGTACAACATTATCTCTAGTTCACCCATCTTGTCCGCCATGCTCCTGGCATTGGTGAACATGCCACATAGTTTAGACTGGTCGCATATTGTCCTCGTATTGGGTGTTTCAAGATTGCAACTAGCACTTGCTACTATACTCACCTTGTGTTTTTGTGCTTTGGTTAACCTACCACTAATGCCCCCAATACTACCCTCTGGAATATCTTCCGCGCTGGCTATCTCTGCCTCTGGACCCTCCCCCCCATCGCCTAGTTTAAAAACCCCTCTAACTTTTTGGCCATCTTCATTCCCAGCAGATCTGCACCCTCCTCATTTAGGTGCAGTCCGTCCCTTCTATAGTACCGGTTACCGACTGAGAAGTCGGCCCAGTCCTCCAGGAACCCAAACCCCTCCTTACTACACCAGCTCTTCAGCCACTTGTTTACTTCCCTAATCTCCCTCTGCCTTTCTGGTGTGGCTCGATGTACCGGTAGTATTCCTGAGAATACTACCTTGGAGGTCCTTTTCCTCAATTTAGCTCCTAAGTCCCTAAAATCGTTCTTTAGGACACTCCATCTGCCTCTGACTTTGTCATTGGTGCCAACGTGCACCATGACAGCCGGGTCTTCCCCAGCCCCTCCCCGTAATCTGTCCACAAGATCCGTGATGTGCCGAACCCAAGCGCCCGGTAGACAACATACTGTTCGGCGCTTCAGGTCTTGGTTACAGATTGCCCTCTCTGTCCTTCTTAGAATTGAGTCCCCACCACCAGAATCTGTCTTTCCTTTCCCTTTGCTGCCCCCCCACTCTCACCGGAGGAGTTCTTCCCCCGGCAGCTAGGAGAGTCCCTCAGCTCCAGCAGTGCTGGTCCCTGACTGGTTTCACCAATGTCACTCAATGGAGTGTACTTATTGGGATGCTCCAGTCCTGGATCGGCCTCCCTTTCCTTTTTTAAATTTGGGTGCGGGGTTCCCCTTAAAATCCATACAAGACCCAAAGGGCCTGGTAATGGACTGGGGGGTACCCATGCCGTTTGTCTCACTGAATTTCATCCATATTGCCAGGACCCGACATTACATTAAAGCCGCAAGCAGTTTTAAATGACTTTTATTCCTTTTAAAAATGCCATTTTGTGCAGGAACTGTTCCAAGCATGGGAAACACGCGCCACTTTACAGGCATACTATAGACACCGCAGGTACGATATTTAAAGGAATATTTCACTTTTTTTTTTTTTACTTTAAGCATCATTAAAATCACTGCTCCCAAAAAAAGTCAGTTTTTAAAACCTTTTTTTTGCATTGATACATGTCCCCTGGGGCAGGACCCGGGTCCATAAACCCTTTTTAGGACAATATCATGCAAATTAGCCTTTAAAATTAGCACTTTTTACTTGGAACGTTCGAGTCCCATAGACGTCAATGGGGTTCTAAGGTTCGTGCGAATTTTCGGTCCGTTCGCAGATTCTGGTGTGAACCGAACCGTGGGGTGTTCGGCTCATCCCTATTAGAGAGCAACCGGCTCAATCTTTATCTATCCACTATCACCATTACTGAACACAGTGCGCACACATCTTTACCAAGAACACTTTACTGAATTGCTGGAACACTGTACTTAGAAGTCTTATGCCGTGTACACACGAGCAGAATGTCCGACAGAAAAAGTCAGACAGGAGCTTTTCATCGTATATTCCGATCGAGTGTATGCCCCATCAGACTTTTTACCTCAAATTCTGACGGACCTAGAAAGAGAACATGCTGTACATTTTTCTGACTGAACCAATTCCTATCGGGAAGACCGCTCGTCTGTATGCTGTTCCAACGTACCAAAAAACGACGCATGCTCTGAAGCAAGTACGAGACGGAAGCTATTGGCTACTGGCTATTGAACTTCCATTTTATAGTCCCGTCGTACATGTTGTACGTCACCACGTTCTGGACAGTCGGACTTTGGTGTGACCGTGTGTATGCAAGACAGCTTGAGCGGAATTCCATCGGAGTTTATTCCGACGGGAAAACCGGTCGTGTGTACAGGGCATTAGGATTACACTACTTGGAATCTATTGTTTCATCTGCCATCAAACAGATTACAATTAACAAGCTCCAACTAGCTAGCGAAGAATAACAGATCGGCCATGTGGAACTCTACTGCCATCACTTATAGGAAGCCTGTATACGTACAAATATATATAACACCAGCGGGAGATTAGCTCTCCCATGAATATAGCATAGGCTGTTTGGATTGCATTTATCTCAGTGTGGCCACAAATGTAGTTGACTATAACATCCACTAGAAGGTGACCTAGGATCTGAATATAGTTGTCAGCAAAGGTTCCATCCGCTGGTAATATCTATCCTTTGGCGTGCAGTACTGAGGTCCACCAGCAGGTGTCTCCTGGCAGTTTGGAACTGTCAGGAGAGCTTTCCCCTGCTGGTGTTATGTCATCTTTGGGCCGCAGTACTGGTGTCCACCAGCGGATGGATCCTGGCAGTGTGGAGCAGATATTACCTTCTGCAGTCAGGCATCACCTGAGCTTGATAGCAGGTAATAGTATAAATACCCGCCAAGTGCACACACACCTTGCCCTGGTATTGTCCTTGTGCCCTGACCTGCATCCTGTTTGCCTGTTAGCCTGAACCTGATCCCTGATTCCTGTATCCTGTACCTGTTTGTATCTGTTCCTTTATCCCTGGATCCTTGCCCTGCAGCCTGATCCCTTCCACCTTGTCCCTGTCTGTTTACTCCTGGCCCCCCATCTGCTGATCTCCTGTTTATGACCCTGGCCTGGCTTGACTACAATTCTGGTATTCCCTTTTGCTATATATGCTGGTTGGTTTATTATCACTGTTTGGTTGTCTGGTTTTCTCACTCTGTTTTGTATTGGTGGTGTATTCACATTTATATGCATTTATCTTAATAAAATCACTTACTTTCACCTACTTATGTTTGGTTCACTCTGTTCGAGTCACACAGTTCTGGTCACATCTGGTTTATGATAATAGTGTACCTTTGTGTATATAACATTATTCATTGTTCAACAATTGTTGTGTTTGGGAGGAGTCTGTTTGCTGAGTTGGCGCTGTTACCACAGCTTAGCGGATTTACTCCTTTCTTTGTACAATAACTTTTCCTATTTGATTCCAGTAACAAATTTCAGAATCTTATACTATTGAGTTGCTTGATTCTTGCTTTATAGTATTAACAGGATTTCTGAACCCAGAGTGTCAGGTGGGTTGGAAGGTTCACTTGGTTATGGCCGTGCAGATGAGCAGGTAATTCTTAGCAGTCCTCAAGGGGGCAGTGCTACACATCTTCATTCACAAAAAACTCCCCTCATATCGGGTGGGGAGACCTGGGAAGATAAGGCAGGGGATAATTGAGGATAGATCCACCGACCCCATACACATACAGGTGCCTGCAAACCCCAAAATCCCCCCTCACACACACACTCCACATACAACCCCTGGCAAAAATGATGGAATCACCAGTCCCTGAGGATGTTCCTTCAGTTGTTTATTGTTGTAGAAAAAAATCAGATCACAGACATGGCCAAACACTAAAGGCATTTCAAATGGCAACTTTCTGGCTTTAAGAAACACTAAAAGAAATCAAGAAAAATAATTGTGGTGGCCAGTAACAGTTAGATTTATAGAACAAGCACAGGGAATAAATTATGGAATCACTCAATTCTGAGGAAAAAATTATGGAATCACCCTGTAAATTTTCATTACAAAACTAACACCTGCATCAGATTAAATCTGCTTGTTAGTATGTAGGTAAAAATGAGTGATCACACCTTGGAGAGCTGTTGCAACAAGTGGACTGACATGAAGCATGGCTCTGACACCAGAGATGTCAATTGAAAAAAGGAGAGGATTATCAAACTCCTTAAAGAGGGTAAATCATCACGCAGTTTTGCACAAGATGGTTGTTCACAGTCGACTGTGTCTAAAACATGGACCAAATACAAACAACATGGGAAGGCGGTTAAAGGCAAGCATACTGGTAGACCAAGGAAGACATCAAAGCGTCAAGACAGAAAACTTAAAGCAATATGCCTTGAAAACAGAAAATGTACAACAAAACAAATGAGGAACAAATGGGAGGAAACTGGAGTCAAAATCTGTGACCGAACTGTAAGAAACCACCTAAAGGAAATGGAATTTACATACAGAAAAGCTAAAAGAAAGCCATCTCTAACACCTAAACACAAAAAAACAAGGTTACAATGGGCTAAGGAAAGGCAATCGTGGACTGTGGATGATTGGATGAAAGTCATATTCAGTGATGAATCTCGAATCTGCATTGGGCAAGGTGATGATGCTGGAACTTTTGTTTGGTGCCGTTCCAATGAGATTTATGCAGACGACTGTCTGAAGAAAACATGCAAATTTCCACACTTATTTATGATATGGGGCTGCATGTCAGGTAAAGGCACTGGGGAGATGGCTGTCATTAAATCTTCAATAAATGCACAGGTTTACATTGAAATTTTGGACACTTTTCTTATCCCATCTATTGAAAGGATGTTTGGGGATGATGAAATCATTTATCAAGATGATAATGCATCTTGCCATAGAGCAAAAACTGTGAAAAAATTCCTTGAAGTAAGACACATAAGGTCAATGTCATGGCCTGCAAACAGTCCGGATCTCAATCCAATTGAAAATCTATGGTGGAAGTTAAAGAAAATGTTCCATGAAAAGGCTCCAACCTGCAAAGATGATTTGGCAACAGCAATCAGAGAAGGCTGGAGCCAGATTGATGAAGAGTACTGTTTATCACTCATTAAGTCAATGCCTCAGAGACTGCAAGCAGTTATAAAAGCCAGAGGTGGTGCAACAAAGTACTAGTGATGAGTTGGAGTGTTATTTTGTTTGTTTGTTTTTCATGATTCCATAATTTTTTCCTCAGAGTTGAGTGATTCCATAATTTATTCCCTGTGCTTGTTCTATAAATCTAACTGTTACTGGCCACCACAATTATTTTTCTTGATTACTTTTAGTGTTTCTTAAAGCCAGAAAGTTGACATTTGAAATGCCTTTAGTTTTTGGCCATGTCTGTGATCTGCTTTTTTTTCTACAACAATAAACAACTGAAGGGACATCCTCAGGGACTGGTGATTCCATCATTTTTGCCAGGGGTTGTAGGCCTGAGTATAGTGGTATATTCAGAAATACATCATTTGGCAGGTAAAAAGACCCACTCAACCATAATGGTAGACCCCATTTACCTTATTGATATGGCACACAATTTTAGCTGCTGTTGCTCATTTAGTCCACAATAAAGACAAGAGATCAAGTCTCTACAGGGAAAAAATTATAGGTAGATATGTCTTAAAGAAGGGAATTTGACCAATGCATTTTACCACACCTGGTGTGAATGAGCCCTATGATAATTAAAAATACATTTTAATACTTTTATATACTTTTGTAAACATAGTAGGTCAGTTCATAAAACAAATGTAGCTTTTAGTGACACTAAACCCAAGAGCAAACATTAATTATTTTACAGCTAACCAATTCTTAGATGTGGTGTCTGCATTAGCGTTCTTTTTTAGGCTTCCTATCCTTAATTTTCATCTGGTGATACAGCCAGTAAGTCAGTTGTTTTTCAACAGACCAACCTATCCTCCAAATATATCAGTTAAGAATGTTGATACAAACCATTTAACACCGACAGGGGTGCTTATGATCAACTGTTATTTATTCATCTAAAACCTTTATCCAAAAAGGATTTTTTTTTTTTTTACTATAACTGCTTGTGTAACTGCAGTGTGAGCTGGAGTTTGGCTTCAATGTGTTAGTGTATCTAAATCTGCTAGTACATCTAACACCCCCCCCCCCCGGACTGACAATGCTGCTGTCCAAATGTGCCACCTGTGTTCATTTATCCAGAGTGGGGGCACTCTAATACAGGAAGTGTGCTACTGGCCAGATCACCAAATGAAAACAGAGAAAAAAAGGAAAACTAATGTTGCTTTAGGTCCTATATTATATGTAGCACCCTCTAGTTAGGTAGGTGCTAGAGTGAGAATTTTTGGTAGAGTAGGTAAATTTAGGCAGGCTTAGCTGGTTGCTAGGCCTGTTTGTTTTCATTCTGGGCTGGGAGTGGCTCAGGGTAGCAGCTGATGACTCGCAGGCCGCATCCCTTCACTGTCACCTCGCCTCTTCCTTCTAGAAAGTGTTAGAAGGAGAGGAGGGGAAGAGAGGTGGGCTGCCTGGGGTCTCTTAAGGAGCCTTGACCAATCCCCAACTTGGATTGGCAGGGGGCAAGACTCCTTAAATACCTGGGGTCAGCCCAGCTGGGGAGGAGATGTCGGGTGAAAGAACTGGAGAGAGAGAGAGTATGGAGGTGGCCCTCGGTGAGCTCCCCAGTCTGGGGGGTGACCCTAGGCTGGGGCTCGGGTGCATCCCAGGAGGAGTGATGAGATCCTGGAAGGAGAGGCATATGAGAGAGCAAGTAAAGGACAGTAGGAGAGAACACTTCTAAGGGAGGACTACAGGTCACAGCCAGGAGGGCTGGTGAGTGAGCACAGTCGGGAGGACTGGGGAGGCACGCCTGAGAGAACTGTGAGATTGCAGTTTGAGATGGGTACAGAACCAGGAGTAAGAACTGTGGGCAGGACCTGAAGAGAGCTATCTGGGAGTGGTAGTTGAATAAAGGATAGCTAGCACCTGAACTATTTCTACACCACAGGTCCCTGCCCGCAAAAGGCAGTTCATTGAGGCCTTGCTGAAGCAGTGTCAGGCCTACCATGCAGTGCTAGCTAGTCTGAAGGCGTAACAGTCTGAAGCAAGGGAAGTGCTGGTGGAGTAACAGTCTGTAGCATGTGAAGTGCTGGAGGAGGGACAGTGTGCAGCAAGTATTTGTGCTTGAGAGAATGTTGAAGTGTATATAGGAGTCCCAAGCAAGTTTGCACTGAATATTCTGGGTCATCCCATAATTCCCCATTTCCCATCCAAGTTTAATCCCCTCAAAAAACAAAAAAATAAAAACAAAGCTTATGGACCGTTCTCTGTCTCTGAGTGACTGAGAGATGGATATCTGGCTGGGCAGGGTGACAGGTTAACCACTACAGCAACCCCTACGGGGGCATGGCTACATATACACTAATTATAATTTGTTTCTTTTGTCTGGTCTGTTTTAAAATAAATTGGTGAGGATAGGAATATAGTCACAATGACTGCTGGCTGCTCTCCCTTGTAGTTCAATGTCCTGGAACAAGCATGCTGGGTGGGAGTTCAGCCTTTTCAGACTTCATTTGCCGCAGTGACTCATTAGCTAGTGAAGCCATGATTAGTTTAGCATTTGCCAGAATCTTTAAAAAACAAATCCGCAATGGCAGCTCCATATCTCTACTCTCAGGTCACTTGGATCAGGAGGCATACTGTACTGTACAGTATATTCTTTCCCCTACCACTGACAGATAGGATATGGATCATCACAAGCAATTATGATTTTTAATGAGACATGGGGACCTTTTTTTATTTATTTTTTATTTTCTGGATTTGCATTAAGGTTGTTATATATATATATATATATTTAGGTTCAAAAGGTGTGTGTTTTCTTATAGAAGGCAATCTATAAGTGTTTTCATAATTATTATTTTTTTTAAGTTTATATGCTTTTGAGCAAATTTTATTTTTATATTTATATAAATATCTTATTTTACAAGAAAGATTTAATAAGGGGTCCATTACAAGCCACTTGGGGAGTTTATCCAGTTAAATAAATTGTGCCTACCACAAGCAACCTGTTTTATAGTTTATTGTATGGAAGGATGAGCTTTAGGTTCTGGTCGGCAGAAAGGTTCCTTATTTGGACAATGACATTAACCAGCTGCCGACCGCCGCACGACGATGTACGTCGGCAGACAGGCACGGGCAGGCAAAAGGACTTACAGGTACGTCCTTGCCTGCCCACGGGTGGGGGGTCCGATCGGACCCCCCTCGGTGCCCGAGGTGGTCGGCAAATCTTCCCCGGTGAGGGGGAGGCCATCCATTCGTGGCCCCCCCTCGCGATTGCTCCTAGCCAATCAGATCATTTCCCTGCCTCTGTATTGTACACAGAGGCAGAGGAAATTATGCCATCTACCCTCGGCTCGGCATTTTCCGTTCCGGCGCCGAGGAGAGAAGACTATAATGTGAGTTCACCAACACAACACATCACAGTAGAACATGCCAGGCACACAATACACCCCCGATCCCCCCCCCCCCGATCACCCCACCCCCTCCCTGTCACACTGACAAGCAGTTTTTGTTTTTTTTCTGATTACTGCATGGTGTCAGTTTGTGACAGTTAGTGTGGTAGGGCAGTTAGTATTAGCCCCCTTTAGGTCTAGGATACCCCCCTAACCCCCCCCAATAAAGTTTTAACCCCTTGATCACCCCCCGTCGCCAGTGTCGCTA
This sequence comes from Aquarana catesbeiana, assembly GCF_042186555.1. Classification (NCBI taxonomy): domain Eukaryota; kingdom Metazoa; phylum Chordata; class Amphibia; order Anura; family Ranidae; genus Aquarana; species Aquarana catesbeiana. The sequence continues at coordinate 221,993,772 of NC_133328.1, forward strand.
AGCGATCATTTTTCTGATCGCTGTATTAGTGTCACTGGTGACGCTAGTTAGGGAGGTAAATATTTAGGTTCGCCGTCAGCGTTTTATAGCGACAGGGACCCCCATATACTACCTAATAAATGTTTTAACCCCTTGATTGCCCCCTAGTTAACCCTTTCACCAGAGATCACCGTATAACCCTTACGGGTGACGCTGGTTAGTTCGTTTATTTTTTATAGTGTCAGGGCACCCGCCGTTTATTACCGAATAAAGGTTTAGCCCCCTGATCGCCCGGCGGTGATATGCGTCGCCCCAGGCAGCGTCAGGTTAGCGCCAGTACCGCTAACACCCACGCACGCAGCATACGCCTCCCTTAGTGGTATAGTATCTGAACGGATCAATATCTGATCCGATCAGATCTATACTAGCGTCCCCAGCAGTTTAGGGTTCCCAAAAACGCAGTGTTAGCAGGATCAGCCCAGATACCTGCTAGCACCTGCATTTTGCCCCTCGGCCCAGCCCTGCCCACCCAAGTGCAGTATCGATCGATCACTGTCACTTACAAAACACTAAACGCATAACTGCAGCGTTCGCAGAGTCAGGCCTGATCCCTGCGATCGCTAACAGTTTTTTGGTAGCATTTGGTGAACTGGCAAGCACCAGCCCCAGGCAGCGTCAGGTTAGCGCCAGTACCGCTAACACCCATGCACGCAGCATACGCCTCCCTTAGTGGTATAGTATCTGAACGGATCAATATCTGATCCGATCAGATCTATACTAGCATCCCGAGCAGTTTAGGGTTCCCAAAAACGCAGTGTTAGCGGGATCAGCCCAGATACCTGCTAGCACCTGCGTTTTGCCCCTCCGCCCAGCCCAGCCCACCCAAGTGCAGTATCGATTGATCACTGTCACTTACACAACACTAAACGCATAACTGCAGCGTTCACAGAGTCAGGCCTGATCCCTGCGATCGCTAACAGTTTTTTGGTAGCGTTTTGGTGAACTGGCAAGCACCAGCCCCAGGCAGCGTCAGGTTAGTGCCAGTACCGCTAACACCCACGCACGCACCGTACACTTCCCTTAGTGGTGTAGTATCTGAACGGATCAATATCTGATCCGATCAGATCTATACTAGAGTCCCCAGCAGTTTAGGGTTCCCAAAAACGCAGTGTTAGCGGGATCAGCCCAGATACCTGCTAGCACCTGCGTTTTGCCCCTCCGCCCTGCCCAGCCCACCCAAGTGCAGTATCGATCGATCACTGTCACTTACAAAACACTAAACGCATAACTGCAGCGTTCGCAGAGTCAGGCCTGATCCCTGCGATCGCTAACAGTTTTTTTGGTAGCGTTTTGGTGAACTGGCAAGCACCAGCAGCCTAGTACACCCCGGTCGTAGTCAAACCAGCACTGCAGTAACACTTGGTGATGTGGCGAGTCCCATAAGTTCAGTTCAAGCTGGTGAGGTGGCAAGCACAAGCAGTGTCCCGCTGCCACCAAGAAGACAAACACAGGCGTGCCCATAATGCCCTTCCTGCTGCATTCGCCAATCCTAATTGGGAACCCACCACTTCTGCAGCGCCGTACTTCCCCCATGCACATCCCCAACCAAATGCAGTCGGCTGCACAAGAGGCATTTTCTTTATGTCCTCCCGAGTACCCCTACCCAACGAACCCCCCCCCAAAAAAGATGTCGTGTCTGCAGCAAGCGCGGATATAGGCGTGACACCCGCTATTATTGTCCCTCCTGTCCTGACAATCCTGGTCTTTGCATTGGTGAATGTTTTGAACGCTACCATACACTAGTTGAGTATTAGCGTAGGGCACAGCATTGCACAGACTAGGCACACTTTCACAGGGTCTCCCAAGATGCCATCGCATTTTGAGAGACCCGAACCTGGAACCGGTTACAGTTATAAAAGTTAGTTACAAAAAAAAGCGTAAAAAAATATATATATTATATATATATATATATATATATATATATATATATATATATAAAATTTAAAAAAATAGTTGTCGTTTTATTGTTCTCTCTCTCTCTCTATTCTCTCTCTATTGTTCTGCTCTTTTTTACTGTATTCTGTTCTGCAATGTTTTATTGTTATTATGTTTTATCATGCTTGCTTTTCAAGTATGCAATTTTTTATACTTTACCGTTTACTGTGTTTTATTGTTAACCATTTTTTTGTCTTCAGGTACGCCATTCACGACTTTGAGTGGTTATACCAGAATGATGCCTGCAGGTTTAGGTATCATCTTGGTATTCTTTTCAGCCAGCGGTCGGCTTTCATGTAAAAGCAATCCTAGCAGCTAATTAGCCTCTAGACTGCTTTAACAGCAGTGGGAGGGAACCTGAGAATGCAGCCGGTGATTCAGCCAGCTGACCATAGAGCTGATCAGAGACCAGAGTGGCTCCAAACATCTCTATGGCCTAAGAAACCAGAAGCTACAAGCATTTCATGACTTCGATTTCGCCGGATGTAAACAGCGCCATTGGGAAATTGGGAAAGCATTTTATCACACTGATCTTGGGGTGGTCAGATGCTTTGAGGGCAGAGGAGAGATCTAAGGTCTAATAGACCCCAATTTTTTCAAAAAAGAGTACCTGTCACTACCTATTGCTATCATAGGGGATATTTACATTCCCTGAGATAACAATAAAAATAATTAAAAAAAAAAATGAAAGGAACAGTTAAAAATGAGATAAAAAAGAAAAAAAATAATAAAGAGAAAAAAAAAAAAAAAAAAAGCACCCCTGTCCCCCCCTGCTCTCGCGCTAAGGCGAACGCAAGCATTGGTTTGGCGTCAAATGTAAACAGCAATTGCACCATGCATGTGAGGTATCACCGCGAAGGTCAGATTGAGGGCAGTAATTTTAGCAGTAGACCTCCTCTGTAAATCTAAAGTGGTAACCTGTAAAGGCTGTTAAAAATGTATTTATTTTGTTGCCACTGCACGTTTGTGCGCAATTTTAAAGCATGCCATGTTTGATATCCATGTACTCGGCCTAAGATCATCTTTTTTATTTCATCAAACATTTGGGCAATATAGTGTGTTTAATGCATTAAAATTTAAAAAAGTGTGTTTTTTCCCCAAAAAATGCGTTTGAAAAATCGCTGCGCAAATACTGTGTGAAAAAAAAATGAAACACCCACCATTTTAATCTGTAGGGCATTTGCTTTAAAAAAAATATATAATGTTTGGGGGTTCAAAGTAATTTTCTTGCAAAAAAAAAAAATGTTTTCATGTAAACAAAAAGTGTCAGAAAGGGCTTTGTCTTCAAGTGGTTAGAAGAGTGGGTGATGTGTGACATAAGCTTCTAAATGTTGTGCATAAAATGCCAGGACAGTTCAAAACCCCCCCAAATGACCCCATTTTGGAAAGTAGACACCCCAAGCTATTTGCTGAGAGGCATGTCGAGTCCATGGAATATTTTATATTGTGACACAAGTTGCGGGAAAGAGACAATTTTTTTTTTTTTTTTGCACAAAGTTGTCACTAAATGATATATTGCTCAAAAATGCATGGGAATATGTGAAATTTCACCCCAAAATACATTCAGCTGCTTCTCCTGAGTACGGGGATACCACATGTGTGAGACTTTTTGGGAGCCTAGCCACGTACGGGACCCTGAAAACCAAGCACCGCCTTCAGGCTTTCTAAGGGCGTAAATTTTTGATTTCACTCTTCACTGCCTATCACAGTTTCGAAGGCCATGGAATGCCCAGGTGGCACAAAATCCCCCCAAATTACCCTATTTTGGAAAGTAGACATCCCAAGCAATTTTCTGAGAGGTATAGTGAGTATTTTGCAAACCTCACTTTTTGTCACAAAGTTTTGAAAATTGAAAAAAGAAAAAAAAAATGTTTTTTCTTGTCTTTCTTCATTTTCAAAAACAAATGAGAGCTGCAAAATACTCACCATATTAACAAACACAAAAAAAACTGCGCTAGATAGAAAATAGAAAGGATTACAACTCAATGTATGCACGCATGTTGTTACAAGTCCATCAAAAAATGAACAGATGTCAATTAGCAGTCCATGCAAAGTTCACGGAAGGTATATATCCTCTTCTTGAATCAAGGTGACAACACACTCAGAACCACCGCAGAAACAAGTGCAGGGGATAGGAAAGTCCTCCACCTATAAAACAGCTGCCTCTTACCAGCTCCCTTGATCTCTGGCAAGGAGATCAAATACGCTTTCAGCTTATAACCCAGCTACAGTCTCTGGATACAATAGGTGAAAACTCAGATAAACTCCCCGTGATTTCCTTGGATAAATCTCAACAGCAAGTCCATGGGCCAATCATGTATGAGAAAGAAAGGCTTCCATAGTGTAAAAACGTATAAAACTTTTTATTGTTAAAAAAAGTAATGCACTTACATACATCCGGATTGATAAGGCATCAATATAAAAACAAGCCGGCCAGCTCTTTAAGAAAAAACGCCCGTAACATCCGGGACTCCGTGTTGGTATGTGGTGGCGTCAGCACGCCGCTCTCCCTTTTTACGCCGTTTCGTCAAACCTGACGTCGTCCAGGGGCACGGGCGGCGTGCTGATCACCACCACTTATATCCTCGTTTACCAGAAAAAAGACCGCCCAGTCCTGAGATCCGAGCCGTCCGTGATGCAAATGCCGCCATATTGCAATGGGGCAGATGCCAGTGTAATACCTAAGAGGCGTTCCAATGTTAATGGGTAATCCCCCTTACCTGAAAATAAAAATTATATATACTGAACTTGTGTTTGATGGATAAAGAGAAGACAAAAATTAAATATACCACTCTTTCCCCTAAATTTAATAATTCATGCCGATACTGTATAAATAGTATCAGCCGAGCGAAGTGGTGGCATCTAGTGGTCAAATTCCGAATTGCATGGTTAATCGCCTTAAATGTAATTTACACAGTCTCCTTAATAAAAAAGGAATCTGAAGGCATAAGTGTTGGCACATATAATTGGATATATATTAAGATGCCCCACCACTGTAGAAAAAAGAAAGAAAAAAGAAAAACTACAAACATAAATTATTAAAAATTAACTGTCAAATGAGTGCACTCCACCTTCATACGTCATCCAAAATCTGGCCACAAAAATACTGGGCACTCTTCTGGACACTTAAAGAAGCAGAATGGGCACAAAAAAGCCAAATCACCCAAACTCATACTTTATAGGAATGTTACAATAAAGTATAAGGTACCAGAAAGCAAAAAATCAGAGATGGGCCTCAATGTGTACCCCCCACCCTCACGGTACCACAAGGAACTCAGGACTGATTCAATTACAATTTCCCTAACTATTGTCAATAAAAGAATTAACATCTGTGTCTATATTGAGACCATAAGGGGTATAACATCGTACTCTATGGATCCACGCCATCTCCATTCTTGATAGTTCCCTAACTAAAGATCCGCCTCTCCAATGTGCTTCATACTTATCTATTGCTAGAAAGATTGTATTAGCCGGGTCTCGGTTATGGACCAAATCATAATGTTTGGAAACGGAATGGAATTTGAAGCCTGTTTTGATGTTGGTTATGTGTTCTCCGAGACGGACCTGCATAGTGCGTTTAGTTCTGCCTATGTATTGGAAACCGCATGGACATTGGAGCAGGTACACTACCCCAATGGAACTGCATGTAATGAATGGTTCTATTTTATGCTCCCTAGAGGTGCTAGTGGAAACAAATGATACTGTTTTCTTGTTTTTAATTAGATTAAGTTTACACACTTGGCATCTTCGGCATTGATGATAGCCAGAGAGGCCTTGAAAGAAGGACAATCTTTTACCAGGGGGGTCAACTACATTCGGGGCAATGATGTTCCTCAAAGAGGGAGCCCCTCTAAATATTATCTGAGGTTTTTTGGGTAAAAAAGTTTTAATCAGTCCATCGTTGCCCAACAGGTGCCAATGTTTACTAATAATTTTTTTAATTTGGTAATGTTGAGTTGAGTAGGAAGTAATGAAGGGGATGACAGGACTCTCTCTCTTTTTCTTAGAGGCCATGTCTAAGAGTTCCGATCTGTCTCGTTTTTCCACTTCCTCTATGAGGATCTCCAATGGCTCTCCGTCATACCCTTTCTCTAGGAACCTCTTTTTCAGAATGTTTGCCTGAACTCTAAAATCCTCCACATTTGAACAGTTGCGTCTCATCCTGAGAAACTGGCTCATAGGTACCGACTTAAGCCAGCTATCTTTGTGGCAACTGTCAAGGGGTATAAATGCGTTTCGATCCGTCTTTTTAAAGAAAGTGATCGTTTTAAAAGAATCTGATTCCCTCTGGATAGTCAAATCTAAAAAATTAATCCTTTCTTGACTGGCTTCATACACAAACTTTATCCCCCTTTCGTTATTGTTGATATGGGAGAAAAAATCATCTAACTCAGGAATGGATCCTTCCCAAAGGAGGAGGACGTCATCTATATACCTGGCCCAAAAGGCCAGGTGTGGACTACGGTCCTTATAGATGACGTCCTCCTCCCACTTGGCCATGAAAAGATTAGCCAAGCTAGGGGCGTACTTAGCGCCCATAGCAACCCCTCTTTGCTGGCGATAGTACTCCTGATTGTACCAAAAATAATTATGGTTCGCCGCAAAATCTAATAGCTCCATGATATAATCCTGCTGTTTGATTGGAATTTTGGAAAGTGCATTGAGAAAGTGCTTGACGGCTGCAAATCCCAACTGATGTGGAATTATGGTGTATAATGAAGTTACATCCGCTGTAACCATCCATGTTCGACTATTGGGTTTCAGCTGGGATAATAAATGTATCACGTGCTTGGTGTCCTTTATGTAGGAAGGCATCTGCTGCACTAGGGGTTGCAAAAAGAAGTCTATGTACTTGCCCACCCGGGACGTGATCGAATCAATGCCACTGACTATAGGGCGTCCCGGGGGGCAAGTCAGACTTTTATGGATTTTGGGCAAACAATAAAGTATCGGCACCCGTGGGGCCTTGGGGACTAAAAAGGTTTTCTCTTTAACGTTGAGTATCCCTTCCTGATATCCCTTAGTCACTAATTTTTCTAAATCCCTCTTATATTTGATCACTGGGTTGCCCGGTAAGAGGGTGTACGTGTCTTGATCACCTACGATGTTAGACATTTCCTGTAAATAATCTTTCCTATCGAGAATGACTATCCCCCCACCTTTATCTGCAGGCCGGATAACAATTCCCCTATTATTACAAAGGGAATCCAATCCTTCCTTCAGTGTATTATTGATCTTATGTTTACCCACTTTAAGGGAGTCCAGATCACGGAGGACCACATCCCTGAACACCCTTAGAGAAGGTGCCAGAGAGCCAGGGGGATTAAAAGTTGAAGCATTGGCCAGCCCAGTGTGTTGATACACATGCTGGACCGATGGCCTTGGCCCGTCGGAGATGCTGGCAAAATGCCTTTTGATGTTGATCCTCCTAACGTATTTGTAGACGTCCATATATGTTTGGAATTTATTTAATTTTTTCGGAGGTGCAAATTTTAAACCCTTGTTTAGTAACGCTAGTTCCGATTGGGTCAGAACCTGAGTGCTAAGATTAAAGATACCCTCCGCCGTTATACTTTTTTCTTTTTTGGATCTTGCTTTCCTCCCCCCTCTGGTTCCTCTTTGTTTTCTACAGGCCTTTTTAATCCCTGGTTGGGTCTGGGAAAACCCCAAGGATGTGATTCTTGATTAGTACCATAGGCGCTAGTAGGGTGGTCCCTTACTGACCTGTAGTACCCCTGTTCATAATCAGGGTGGTCACCTCTGTCAAATTGGGCGGGACCCGCTCTATCCCTTAGAGGATAAAAGCGGTTATGGGTATCTACCCCATAATCCACTTCATCCTCGTCCCCCTCATTGTCAAAATGCTGGGGATTCTCAGCATAATGGTGCTGCCTAGAGGGTGTATCATATCCATATTCATTATATCTTGGTTGATTACGACCATTGTCAGAATATGGAATTGGCCTGTAATTTTGATATTGGTTGTGATTGTATGGTTGTGCTTGTTTACGTTCCCGATTTGCATTAGGATTATATTGTTGATAACCACCAGCCTTACGTGCATGTTGACCTCCCCTACTGGGGGCTGGTGCTCTCTGGGGTGATTGATAAGATACTCGTCTATCTTTTCTAGTTTGTTTGTTGTTAAATTTAGGTTTTTTGGGGGTTCTCTGAGAGACAATCCTAGATGGAAGGTGTTGGCTCTGAGCAGGGAGTTGTGATGGAACATCACTTCCCTGCACAGTAACCTCCATAGTGGGTTCTTGACCTCCACTTGCTTCCATGGCTAGTTTCCTCTGCCAGGCAAACACACTGTTAGCTTGATAATCCCCATAATCCCTATTGTATTTCTTTCTTTTTTTGAATTTCTGTTCCTTTTCCTCCTTATCCAATGTTTTTAATAAATTACTGGTTCTTTCTTTATATTCCTCCACTTCTTTGTAGGGCAAAAGACTGTCTTTGAGAGTTTTAATCTCGCCGTCCAGTCTAGTCAGTTTGCTCTTTTTCCTGGCCACCAGGAACCTTAGGAAACCCACTCCTGCCTCATTGAAGTAACGGAACCATTCATCCAGTTCCGATTCTCCTTTCTGGGGACATACTTCCCATCTGAGGCTTCAGGGAGAGCGGCGTGCTGACGCCACCACATACCAACACGGAGTCCCGGATGTTACGGGCGTTTTTTCTTAAAGAGCTGGCCGGCTTGTTTTTATATTGATGCCTTATCAATCCGGATGTATGTAAGTGCATTACTTTTTTTAACAATAAAAAGTTTTATACGTTTTTACACTATGGAAGCCTTTCTTTCTCATACATGATTGGCCCATGGACTTGCTGTTGAGATTTATCCAAGGAAATCACGGGGAGTTTATCTGAGTTTTCACCTATTGTATCCAGAGACTGTAGCTGGGTTATAAGCTGAAAGCGTATTTGATCTCCTTGCCAGAGATCAAGGGAGCTGGTAAGAGGCAGCTGTTTTATAGGTGGAGGACTTTCCTATCCCCTGCACTTGTTTCTGCGGTGGTTCTGAGTGTGTTGTCACCTTGATTCAAGAAGAGGATATATACCTTCCGTGAACTTTGCATGGACTGCTAATTGACATCTGTTCATTTTTTGATGGACTTGTAACAACATGCGTGCATACATTGAGTTGTAATCCTTTCTATTTTCTATCTAGCGCAGTTTTTTTTGTGTTTGTTAATATCTTGTTTAATGTGGGTATCCCATATTGTTTAAACTGCAGCTTAAATACGTGTATTGACAACAGATCATGCTCTGTATGTCTTTTAATTCTTACTGACAGCGCTGTATTTTTTACATATTTTGCTAAAATACTCACCATGCCTCTCAGCAAATAGCTTTGGGTGTCTACTTTCCAAAATGGGGTCATTTGGGGGGGGGGGGTTGTGCCACCTGGGCATTCCATGGCCTCCGAAACTGTGATAGGCAGTGAAGAGTGAAATCAAAAATGTACGCCCTTAGAAAGCCTGAAGGCGGTGCTTGGTTTTCGGGGTCCCGTACGCGGCTAGGCTCCCAAAAAGTCCCACACATGTGGTATCCTGATACTCAGGAGGAGCAGCTAAATGTATTTTGGGGTGCAATTCCACATATGCCCATGGCCTGTGTGAGCAATATATCATTTAGTGGCAACTTTGTGCAAAAGAAAAAAAAAATTGTCACTTTCCTGCAACTTGTGTCAAAATATAAAATATTCCATGGACTCAACATGCCTCTCAGCAAATAGCTTGGGGTGTCTACTTTCCAAAATGGGGTCATTTGGGGGGGGGGGTTTGTGCCATCTGGGCATTTTATGGCCTTCAAATCTGTGATAGGTAGTGAGGAGTGAAATCAAAAATTTACTCCCTTAGAAATCCTGAAGGCGGTGATTGGTTTTCAGGGCCCCGTACGCGGCTAGGCTCCAAAAAAGTCCCACACATGTGGTATCCCCATACTCAGGAGAAGCAGCTGAATGTATTTTGGGGTGAAATTCCACATATGCCCATGGCCTGTGTGAGCAATATATCATTTAGTGACAACTTTTTGTAATTTTTTTTTTTTTTGTCATTATTCAATCACTTGGGGCAAAAAAAAATAATATTCAATGGGCTCAACATGCCTCTCAGCAATTTCCTTGGGGTGTCTACTTTCCAAAATGGGGTCATTTGGGGGGGGGGGGGTTTGTACTGCCCTGCCATTTTAGCACCTCAAGAAATGACATAGGCAGTCATAAACTAAAAGCTGTGTGAATTCCAGAAAATGTACCCTAGCTTGTAGACGCTATAACTTTTGCGCAAACCAATAAATATACACTTATTGACTTTTTTTTTACCAAAGACATGTGGCAGAATACATTTTGGCCTAAATGTATGACTAAAATTGAGTTTATTGGATTTTTTTATAACAAAAAGTAGAAGATATCATTTTTTTTCAAAATTTTTGGTCTTTTTCCATTTATAGCGCAAAAAATAAAAACGGCAGAGGTGATCAAATACCATCAAAAGAAAGCTCTATTTGTGGGAAGAAAAGGACGCAAATTTCGTTTGGGTACAGCATTGCATGACCGCGCAATTAGCAGTTAAAGCGACGCAGTGCCAAATTGTAAAAAGTGCTCTGGTCAGGAAGGGGGTAAATCCTTCCGGGGCTGAAGTGGTTAACCAGTTGTGGTGAGAGTGCTTTGGGAGCAGGATCCTCGTGTGCAGGCTGTCTTGTTTGTTTTGGTGGGTTGCCAGGGCTGTCATTCACTGTGACTGACAATGGTCCTATGTTGCTGGACAATGTGGTTGACAATGGATTTACACTGTGGGTCATTTTTTGTTCTTTTTGCTTAAAGTTATTCTAAACCCTGGTAGTAGTGCTCCAAAAAAACGGGGCACTCCAACAGGCATTGAACCACATGGGAAATGCTTTAAGTATTTTCTTATTTGTGTAGAGATACCCTCATAGGAGCTGCTTTGTTTGTTCAGTCCATTACTTTGCCTCTCAACCCTAAAAACAGCCTCAGCCCCCTCTGGCACTCCTGGCAATAGTGTAAGTGCAATGACCAATGAAAAACACACATGTTATTATAAAACACAGAAATTGTCTTTACTGCAATATTTTTGTGTAAGAATAACAGACAGTAATGCCCCGTACACACGGACGGACTTTGTTCGGACATTCCGACAACAAAATCCTAGGATTTTTTCTGACGGATGTTGGCTCAAACTTGTCTTGCATACACACGGTCACACAAAGTTGTCGGAAAATCCGATCGTTCTGAATGCGGTGACGTAAAACACGTACGTCGGGACTATAAACGGGGCAGTGGCCAATAGCTTTCATCTCTTTATTTATTCTGAGCATGCGTGGCACTTTGTCCGTCGGATTTGTGTACACACGATCAGAATTTCCGACAACGGATTTTGTTGTCGGAAAATTTTATATCCTGCTCTCAAACTTTGTGTGTCGGGAAATCCGATGGAAAATGTGTGATGGAGCCTACACACGGTCGGAATTTCCGACAACAAGGTCCTATCACACATTTTCCGTCGGAAAATCCGACTGTGTGTACGGGGCATTACAGTATATATTCAATAAACTAGAGAGCAATAACTGAGATTTAAGAGCAATTTAGCTCTCAATCCTTTATTCAAGCTGCTTTCAGGGGATTCCAAACCTGATAATGACCCCAAGAGCAGAGGCACACTTAAATGGTAAATAAAGCACAATATAACACTTTAAATTGGATTAGTTACCTTTACTCAGGTGGCTTCATGAGTCCAGGTAGGAGAAGAGCAGAAGCAGGTTTCTCTCTCTTGTCCCCTGACACCACAGGCCCAACTTTATACACTCTACACAAGTCAACAGGTAATGGCTTAACTTCTTAGATACTGTAAACTGTCCCACACACCCACTGCATACACAAAGCCCTGAATGTGTGTGTGCGGATCTGTATGGCACTAGTAGCTTCAGTCTTTTTGAAGAAAAGATAAGATTTGGTGTCTTGAGCTAGCCACTTTTGTTGGTGCACTTAAACTCCTGTATAGCAGGGGTCAAACAACACAACTGGCACAGATTATTAAGTGAAATAGGCAGGATCCTCCTCAGCAAAGTGAGAGGAAAATGATGTCTGTATACAGTGTCCCAGAAATGGATAGCCTTATTCCTTATCCCTGTGGCACTATAAGGGTCAGCAAGATAACTACCAGCAACAATGTCTGTATACAGTGTTCATACTCCTCCTATAGTGCAATGTCTCTGTTCCCTACAGATAGGTAAAATGCCCTCTCTCCAAATCCTGTGGTCAAGGCTCAAACGAACATCCTGAAATAGCAGGCTTTCCCAGTGACCCAACTAATCACCTCACATTGGAACACTGCACCCTCGTTGCAAGTGCCCTTCGATATCCCCCTCTCTCAGGCTGGATGTCCCAACTGGCGGCGGAGGCCTGAATTGCACGGGCAGATCATCTGAGAGACAGCATTTCTCCTTCAGGTCTGATCTCTTTCACTGCCTCATGGTTACTGAGAATCTCCTCAGATAAACAAAATGGAGTCTTCTGTTTCCTGCCTCCTAGAGCATGCTGGCTCTTGTATTTCTGTCCACATAGAAAGCTATGGGGACATTTTAGATAGGGAGTACACATTCTAGAATCCTTTGCATCAGCTACTTGATAAGACCCCGTGGATTGGTTCCTGTGACTGCTCCTTTAATTGGCTTTCTTCCTCCTGCCAATAGGAACACAGGGAGGAACAGAATAGCCTGTGTGAGTCAGCTCACATTACATTAAACTCAGTCAGTGAGTCAGTGAAACAGAGAGAAGGAGGAAGGTGAAAAAGCCCATGCAGACATGACAGACAGCTCTCTCCCTCTTTCAGGCCAGAAAGCCTTTGTACATCCAGTCAGTGAAGAGAAAAAGGGAGGAGGGGGAATAAACTCCTCATAGCTGCAGATACTCTGAACTTTTCTCTGTCAGCTTATCTGTGTTACTGTAAGTCTCAGACTGCAGAAATTGCGGGGCAATTGCAGCTCTGTTGTGAGTTTAGGGACACTTTAACCACCTCAACTTCGGGCACTTTCACCCCCTCCTGCCCGGGTCAGTTTTCAGGTTTCAGCGCTGTAAGGTGAAAGGAAAATAATAAATGGTTTTCAACATTTTTTACAAATAAATATCTGAAACATGTGGCGTGCATTTGTATTCAGCCCCCTTTACTCTGAACCCCTAAATAAAACCTAGTGGAATCAATTGCCTTCAGAAGTCTCTAGTAAATAGAGTCCACCTGTGTGTAATTTAATCTCAGTAGAAATGCAAATGTTCCGTGAAGCCCCCAGGGGTTTGTTAGAGAAACTTTGTGAACAAGCACCGTCATGAAGGTCAAGGAACACACCCGACAAATAAGGGATAAAGTTGTGGAGAAGTTTAAAGCAGGGTTAGGTTATAAAAAAATGTTCCAAACTTTAGACATCTCACGAAGCACGGTTCAATCCATCATCTGAAAATGGAAAGAGTATGACACAACTGCAAACCTACCAAGACATGACTGTCTACCTAAACTGACAGGCCAGGCAAGGAGATCATTAATCAGAGAAGCAGCCAAGAGGCCCATGGTAACTCTGGAGGAGCTGCAGAGATCCACAGCTCAGGTGGGAGAATCTGGCCACAGGACAACTAGTAGTTCTGCATGCCATGCACCTGGCCTTCATGGAAGACTGCCAAGAAGAAAGCCATTGTTAAAAAGAAAGCTATAAGAAGTCCCGTTTGCAGTTTGTGAGAAGCCATGTGGGGGACACAGCAAACATGTGGAAGAAGGTGCTCTGGTCAGATGAGATCAAAATTGAAGTTTTTTACCTAAAATCAATACGCTATGTGTGGCAGAAAACTAACACTGCACATCACCCTGAACACACCATCCCCGCCATGAAACATGGTGGTGGCAGCATCATGTTGTGGGGATGCTTTTCTTCAGAAGGGACAGGGAAGCTGGTCAGAGTTGATGGGAAGATGGATGGAGCCAAATACAGGGCGATCTTATGCCGCGTACACACGACCGGACTTTCCAGCAGAAAAGGTCCGACGGAATCATTCCATCGGATATTCCGATCGTGTGTGGGTTTCATCTGACCTTTTCTTTTGAAAATTCTGACGGACTTAGAAATAGAACATGTTTTAAATCTTTCCGACGGAATCAATACCAATCGGGAAAACCGTTCGTCTGTAAGCTATTTTGACGGACCAAAAACGACGCAAGGGTAGCTATTGGCTACTGGCTATTGACCTTCCTTTTTCTAGTCCCGTCGTACATCATCGTGTTCTAAACGATCAAACTTTGGTGTGATCGTGTGTAGGCAAGTCCATTTCAGAGGAACTCCATCGTAAAAACCGTCAGAGAAAACAGTCGTGTGTACGCGGCATTAGAAGAAAACCTGTTAGAATCGGCAAAAGACTTAAAACTGGGGCGGAGAGTCACCTTCCAGCAGGACAACTTCCCTAAAAATACAGCCAGATCTACAATGGAATGGTTTAGATCAAAGCATATTCATGTGTTAGAATGGTCCAGTCAAAGTCCAGACCTAAATCCAAATTGAGAATCTATGGCAAGACTTGAAAATTGCTGTTCACAGACGCTCTCCATCCAATCTGACAGAGCTTCAGCTATTTTGCAAAGAAGAATGGGTAAAAATGTCACTCTCTAGATGTGCAAAGCTGGTAGAGACATTCCCAAAAATACTTGCAGCTGTAATTGCAGTGAAAGGTGGTTCTACAAAGTATTGACTACAAATGCATGCCACACCTTTCACATATTTATTTGTAAAAAAAAAAAAAATTGAAAACCATTTATCATTTTCCTTACACTTCACAACTATGTGACACTTTGTGTTGGTCTATCACATACAACCAAAAATGTAAATGTATTTTTTTGCCATTTTAACAGGACAAAATGTGGAACATTTCAGGGGATATGAATACTTTTTCAAGGAACTGTATGTACCCCTTACTAATTCACATAGGGGAACATGGATATCTGGGGCCCCCTTATCTTAACCACTTGCCAAGTAAACACTTTTAACCCCTTCCTGTCCAGGCCAATTTTCAGTTTTCAGTGCTGTCACACTTTGAATAACAATTGCGCAGTCATTCTACATTGTACCCATAAGAATTTTTTATCATTTTTTTCACACAAATCAAGCTTTCTTTTGGTGGTATTTATTCACCACTGGGTTTTTTATTTTTGCTAAATAATCGAGAAAAGAACCAAAACTTTTGAAAAAAAAAAGATTTTCATAGTTTGTTATAAAATTCTGCAAACAGGTAATTTTTTATTTTTTAAAATTTTTTTTGTAATCACTGTGGCTGAGCTCCAGAGATGCAGTCGGGAGATGGAAGAAAGTTGTAGAAAGTCAACCATCACTGCAGCTCTCCACCAGTCGGGGCTTTATGGCAGAGTGGCCTGACGGAAGCCACTCCTTAGTGCAAGACACATGAAAGCCTGCATGGAGTTTGCTAAAAAACACCTGAAGGACTCCAAGATGGTGAGAAATAAGATTCTCTGGTCTGATGAGACCAAGATAGAACTTTTTGGCCTTAATTCTAAGCGGTATGTGTGGAGAAAACCAGGCACTGCTCATCACCTGTCCAATACAGTCCCAACAGTGAAGATGGTGGTGGCAGCATCATGCTGTGGGGTTTTTTTCAGCTGCAGGGACCGGACGACTGGTTGCAATTGAGGGAAAGTTGAATGCGGTCAAGTACAGGGATATCCTGGACGAAAACCTTCTCCAGAGTGCTCTGGGCTGAAGGTTTACCTTCCAACAAGACAATGACCCTAAGCACACAGCTAAAATAACGAAGGAGTGGCTTGCAACAACTCCATGACTGTTCTTGAATGACCCAGCCAGAGCCCTGACTTAAACCCAATTGAGCATCTCTGGAGAGACCTAAAAATGGCTGTTCACCAACGTTTACCATCCAACCTGACAGAACTGGAGAGGATCTGCAAGGAGGAATGGCAGAGGATCCCCAAATACAGGTGTGAAAAACTTGTTGCATCTTTCCCAAAAAGACTCATGGCTGTATTACCGTATTTATCACCGGCGTATAACACGCACCTCAATTTAGGAGGGAATTTTAAGGATAAAAAACTTTTAGGAGGGAAGTTGAAGGGAAAAAAACTTACATTTAAATGCCCATCATTGCAGCCTTCTCAGTGCAGCCATGTCAGTGCAGCCTTGCCAGTGCAGCCATGTCAGTGCAGCCTTGCCAGTGCAGCCATGTCAGTGCAGCCTTGTCAGTGCAGCCTTGTCAGTGCAGCCTTGTCAGTGCAGCCTTGCTAGTGCAGCCTTGTCAGTGCAGCCTTGTCAGTGCAGCCTTGCTAGTGCAGCCTTGCTAGTGCAGCCTTGTCAGTGCAGCCTTGCTAGTGCAGCCATGTCAGTGCAGCCATGTCAGTGCAGCCTTCCCCAGTGTCCAGTGCAGCCTTCCCCAGTGTCCAGTCCAGCCTTGCCCCAGTCCAGCCTTGCTGAAGCCTCTGAACTTCAAAATCGCCGACCGCGATTTGAAAATGGCGCCGCCGGCGCCGAAATACACAGAGCCGGTCCTCGGCTCTTCTCGGCGGCTCTCGTTTACTTTCGGTTCCACTCGGACGGTGAGCCGAGCTATCCGAAACTAGCCGAGTATACTCGGCTAGGTTCGGGCGGCGCTCGAGTGAAACCGAAAGCCGCCGAGAAGAGCCGAGGACCGGCACTGTGTATTTCGGCGCCGGCGGCGCCATTTTCAAATCGCGGTCAGCGTTTTTTTCGTTCTGGATCGCAGGGGATCGGCGTATAACACACACCCGCGATTTTCCCCTGATTTTAAGGGGAAAAAAGTGCGTGTTATACGCCGATAAATACGGTAGATCAAAAGGGTGCTTCTACTAAATACTGAGCAAAGGGTCTGTATACTTAGGACCATGTGATATTTCAGTTTTTCTTTTTTTAATAAATCTGCAAAAATGTCAACATTCTGTGTTTTTCTGTCAATACGGGGTGCTGTGTGTACATTAATGAGGAAAAAAAAAGGAACTTAAATAATTTTAGCAAATGGCTGCAATATAACAAGGAGTGAAAAATTTAAGGGGGTCTGAATACTTTCCGTCCCCACTGTATGCAAGTTATTGTCATAAAAAGTGTTTGGGGACCTGGGTCCTGCCCCAGGGGACATGTATCAATGCAATTTTTTTTTTTTTTTTTTTTTTAAAGGGACGTTTTTTCTGGAGCAGTGTTTTTTTTTTAATGCTTAAAGTGAAACAATAAAAATAAAATATTCCTTTAAATATCGTGCCTGGGGGGTGTCTATAGTATACTTGTAAAGTGGCACATTTTTCCCGTGTTTTAGAACAGTACCACAGTAAAATTAAATTTCTAAAGGAAAAATTGTCATTTAAAACTGATCGCGGCTGTAATGAATTGTCGGGTCTCGGCAATATAGATAAAACTCATTGAAAAAATCGGCATGGGGTCCCCCCAGTCCATTACCAGTCCCTTTGTCTCTGTATGAATATTAAGGGAAACCCCAAACCAAAATGTAAAAAAAAATTGCATGGGGGTCCTCCTAAAATCCATACCAGGCCCTTCAGGTCTGGTATGAAAATTAAGGGGAACCCTGCACCAAATTTTTAAAAAAATGGTGTAGGGGTCCCCCCCAAATCCATAGCAGACCTTTCAGGTCTGGTATGGAAATTAAGGGGAATCCTGCCCCAAATTTAGAAAAATGGCATAGGAGTCCTCCCCAAAATCCATGCCAGATCCTTCAGGTCTGGTATAGATTTTAAGGGGAACCCTGCACCAAAATTTTAAAAAAATGGTGTAGGGGTCCCCCCAAAATCCATACCAGACCCTTAGCACGCAACCTGGCAGGCCGCAGGAAAAGACGGGGGACCAGAGAGCACCCCCCCTCCTGAACCATACCAGGCCACATGCCCTCAACATGGGGAGAGTGATTTGGAGTAGCCCCCCAAAGCACTTTGTGCCCATGTTGATGGGGACAAGGGCCTCATCCCCACAACCATTGCCCATGGTTGTGGGGGTATGTGGGCTGGGGGCTTATCGGAATCTGGAAGCCCCCTTTAACAAGGGGACCCCCATATCCCAGCCCCCCATGTAAATTGGTAACGGGGTACATTGTACCCCTACCATTTTACAAAAAAAGTGTCAAAACTAGTAAAAAAGACAAGAGACAGCTTGGGAAAAGTTCTATATTAAAAAATCAAAAAAATAAAAATGTCCAGCGATGTAAATTCACGCCGCCCGACGGACCGAAAAAGAAAAAATGGCCACGGTGTCAGGGGGGGGGCGGGGTCACCCATTTACGTGACCGGGTGGCCCCGCCCCCAGCTATATAAGATATGTCACCCAGAAGAAGTGTCATTTGGCGGGAGCCTTCCATGGTGGCGGAACGGTTGCGGCTTTTTTTTTTTTCAGTCCATCGGGCGGTGTGAATTTACATCTCTGGACATTTTTTTTAATAAAGGACTTGTCCCAAGCTGTCTTTTTTTACCATTTTTGACACTTTTTCTGTGAAATGGTAGGGGTACAATGCACCCCGTTATCAATTCACATAGGGGGGGCGGTCTCTGGGGGTCCCCTTGTTAAAGAGTGCTTGCAGATTCCAATAAGCCCCCCGCCCGCATACCCCCACAACCATCGGGTAAGGGTTGTGGGGATGAGGCCCTTGTCCCCATCAACATGGGGACAAGGTGCTTTGAGGGGCTGCTCCAAAGTACCCTCCCCATGTTGAGGGCATGTGGCCTGGTACGGTTCGGGAGGAGAGGCGCTCTCTCGTCCCCCCTCTTTTCCTGTGACCTGCCAGGTTGCATGCTCGGATAAGGGTCTGGTATGGATTTTGGGGGGGCCCCTACCCCATTTTTTTAAAATTTTTGGCGCAGGGTTCCCCTTAAAATCCATAGCAGACCTGAAGGGTCTGCTATGGATTTGGGGGTCCCTTATGCCTTTTTTTTTATTTGGCACAGGGTTCCCCTTAATTTTTATACCAGACCTGAAGGGCCTGGTCTGGATTTTAGGGGGACCCCCACGCAATTTTTTTTTGGGTTCCCCTTAATATTCATACCAGATCCAAAGGGCCTGGTAATGGACTGGGGGGGACCCCATGCCCTTTATTTCAATGAGTTTTATCTATTTTGCAGAGACCCGACAATTCATTACAGCCCTGATCAGTTTTAAATGACAATTTTTCCTTTAGAAATAAGCCTTTAAAATTAGCACTTTCGAACATTAGGACATCCGAATAACCAAAGTTCGGCCCAAACTTATGCTCGGGCTGAACCGTTCGCCCATCCCTAATGGGCACTGATTGCCAGCACTGATGAGCACTGATTGGCAGCACTGGTAGACACTGATTGGCAGTACTGGTGAGCACTGGTGGGCACTGATAGGCAGCACTAGTGGAACTGCACCGATAATCTGGACACTGATAATTAGTGCCCTGATTATTAGTGTAGATGTCCCTTTCACACAAGCTGGTTATTGGCTCTCCTCTCCTCACGCTGTCAGCGTGATGAAAGGAATACCGATAACTGGCTTTTGTTTACATCATAATCAGCTGTGATTGGACACAGCTGATCACATAGTAAAGGGCTGCTGTGATTGGCCCTTTACCCCAATCTGTAAACCGCTGTGTTCTAAGGACACAACAATCAAAGAGAGTGCACCCCCCCACCTCCGTGTCGCAGTGGGCACAATCATATTAGGACATCATGTTATGCCCTCCCAGAACTGCATGACTACGCCATAGCTGTCATTCGTTTATAGTGCGGTCGGCAAGTGGTTAAAGGGGACTTCCAGATTCTGATAAGCCTCCCCACAAACCCACACAGCCACCAGTTAAGGGTAAGGTTCCCCTAAAAAGCTATATTTTTATTCCACAGGGCCTGTGCTTTCAGAAAATATATAATGTCCTGGGGGTTTTAAATAATTTGTCTCTCTCTCTCTCTCTCTCTCTCTCTCTCTATATATAGATATAGATCTCTCTCGAGAGAGAGAGAGAGAGAGAGAGAGAGAGAGAGAGAGAGAGAGAGAGAGAGAGATATTGGAGGCAAACATTGGCTCACTTCAGCAGGAATGCAAAACAGTTTTTTGGTAAATTAGTAAAAATGGTCTTGTACATGGGTTTCAGTTTTGCTTAAGCAAATCAAACACAGCTTGCTTTTATGTACTGTAATCACAGGAAAAAATGGCATGCAATGTAACCACTTGCCTACTGGCCACTTTCACCCTTTTTCAGCTTTCAGTGATGTCACACTTTAAATGACAATTGCGCAGTTATGCAACACTGTACTCAAATTACATTTTTATCTTTTTTTTGAGACAGATAGAGATTTCTTTTGGTGGTGATTAATCAACACTGAGTTTTTTATTTTTTGCTAAACAAACGAAAAATTTTGGAAACAAAAACCTTTTTCTTCGTTTCTGTTATAAAATTTTGCAAATCAGTAATTGTTCTTCTTCAGTGATGTGTGCTTATGAGGCTGCACTGATAGGCAGGTTCATCAAAAAAGATGCGATGAACACAGCATCCCACAGCACTTTCACTGTATGCACAATAAGGACATGAAATGCCTGGAAGTTTTTGTCATAAAGGCCATCCCTAAGGGTACCTTGACAGCAAATGAGAGATTTTCCCTTTTATGTAGAAGGGAAGTTTTTTGGATATACATGTTTGATTCTCTCGCACCAAAAATTTTAAATGAGGAATTAGAAACATGTAGTTCCATTTAGTTTTATTTAGTTTTATCCAATTCCTCCCTTTTAATCATTAGATAGATGTAGGTGCATGAGTCGTGGGCACATATGTATATACACAATCCCATATGTTCAACCTCTGCTCTTTGTATACACTATCACAGGGGTATTGAGTGATATACATGGAACACATACATCATCCTTTCTTCCTTTAGATGGGTACAGGATTGTCTATTTATTTACTATCCAATATTTCATACATACACATCTAATAATTTCCCTGTCTTATTATCCATTTGTTCTTTTAATTTAATATTATTATAGATAGAGATATATATCTGTGCTTACTATATATTTGGGTATATTTTTTTCCATATATATATATATATATATATATATTTATACATATTTCAAATTGATCTTTATTCTGAATTATTCTGCATCTATGATTAACTATCAATTCATTTATCAATTTGTCTATCTATTATGTCATTTTTTTTTTTTTTTTATGTAGTCTTTATTTTGATTTTCACAAACATTGATTTTACAAAGAACAGAAAACAGAGAGCCCAAACTGGCACAAAGGCAAAGGTTACAGACTTGAACAGGGTGATTAAAGTGTATCCGCGTACCATCGTAAATGATACATATTAAAATACATTCATATACCCACATTATACCGATCAATAGCTATGATCCCAGTTGCAAAAAAGAAAGAAGAAGAAAGAAGCAAAATAAAATAAATTAACTAAGCAGAGACAAAAAACACACAACAGCCAGCACTATAACTGAAGTAAATGATAATTCCAAAAAATATTCCATGGAACCTGGCAGGTCTGCCCCAAACTTTAACAAAGCTAAGCCAGATGAGTTCCTCGACTATAGAGGTGTATGGGGCCCTAAGGCCGATGGCTGTGGGGACTATGATATACTGGACGTGTAATGTTTCCAAGTGGCCCAAATTCCATAAAACTTTTTATATCGGTCCTTACATGTTGCCATCCACTCTTTCGCAGCCATTATGTTGTTTACCAAGCGGGTCCAATCAGTTTGCCCCGGAACATGGGCTGTTTTCCAGTGAACAGGGATCAAGCGCCTGGCCGCATTCAGGAGATGAGGTAAAAACCAACGTGTGGTAATGGCTGAGAGGAACAGACGGCACCTGGAGCAGGAACTCAAAGGGAGAGTCAGGCATCTCAATATATAATATCACTTTGATCCGAGCCCTAATATCCCGCCAATATGGCTGGAGCCTTGGGCACTCCCACCAAATATGTAGGTAAGTGCCCTTCAGCCCACAACCTCTCCAGCAGGCATCAGAGATAGCTGGAAAAATCCTAGCTAGGTTAGCAGGTACTCTATACCAATGGGTCATTAGCTTGAAGCAATTGTTCTGCATCTTTGTGTCCACAGAACTCACATGGGTAAGGCGATACAGGTGGTTCAACTGAGCGTCTGTAAACGCATGCTGCAAGTCTCTCTCCCATTCCCGTATACAGACTGGCTTACCCCTAGACTCTGCCAATTGCAGCATCTCATACAAGATTGAGATTGAGTGTGGAATAGGGGCTACCAACATACACAGCTTCTGAAATGAAGTGAGGGAGGATGGGGGCCTGATAGCCTGAGACAAGCTGAAGAGAAAATGACGCATCTGTCTGTATCGCCAGTCATCCATCGGGAAGCGACCAAATTGGTCACGGAGCCATTCCAGGGATACCAGACCATGTTCTTGTATGAATCTACCACAACTCACCTCTCCGTCTGTCCCTTGCCCATGTATGAAAATAGGAGAAATGCTCACCATGAATGAACCAGGGGAAGCCTCCCAAAGGAGCAAGGGGGGAGACAGGAGGAGACAATAGTCTATGTGCATTAAGAGGTTCCTATATTTTCAGAGTATGGGTGGTGACAGGGGACACAAAATCTGAAAGACCCCGATGTTCTCTGGAGAGCCAAGGGGAGTGGGATAGGTTGCGGCCGGCCAGGAATTTCTCTAAGGGGACCCATAATTTAGAATGTACATTATGATGCCATTCCAATATCTGTTGCAAGGCAATTGTTTCATAATATCTATGGAGGGATGGAACCCCCAATCCCCCCGATCTCTTAGGGCGTTGGAGGGTATGGAGTGGCACCCGGGGGCTCCGGACTTGCCAAATACATTTTAGGAACAAGCTGTTGAGGGCTGAGAAGAAGGACCTGGGCAGTGATACAGGCACCATCTGTAGGTAGAAAAGAATCCGCGGCAACACATTCATTTTTAAGAAACTGTTGTGGCCCATCCACGAGAAAGTGGTATGGTCCCATTTTAGCAAATCAGACTGGATTATTGGAAGCAAGGGGACATAATGACGAGTATATAGCTGAGAGAATTGGGCTGGAAGATGAATTGCTAGATATTTTAGGGAAGAGTGGCACCAAGTGAATAAGAAGGAGGCTTGTAACTGGGTACACATTTCAGAGGAAATGGTAAGGGGTAGAATCTCCGACTTACTATAGTTGATCTTGAAATTGGAAAGTGAATGGAATCTCTGTAGCTCAGCTATAATATTATGAAGGAAAATCAGCAGATCTGCCACATAAAATAGGACTTTATCAGCGTATGCTGACAGTTTGTGCTCCATGGTCCCCACACTAAGTCCAATAATGTTAGGATTCAAGCGAATCATGTTCAACAAAGTTTCGAGGGCAAGAGCAAAAATGAGCAGAGATAGGGGGCATCCCTGCCTCATCCCATTCTGAATGGGAAAGGAGCCAGAAAGAATTCCATTCACCTTGACTCGAGCTTTCAGATGGCTATATAAGGCCCCTATCCCCTATATAATCATTTTGTAGCCGAGTCCCACCCTAGCCAGCACAGCTTGTAGGTACGTCAAGTCCACCCTATCAAATGCCTTTTCCGCATCAGTAGATAAAAAAGACAGGGTGGACTGGCATCTTGCGAGTTCACCCAATGAAGCGGCTGGATAGCCCTGTTGGAGTTGTCCCTGGCCTCCCTCCCCACTAAGAATCCCGTTTGATCAGGATGTACTACGGTTGGCAAGATGGGTTTCAATCAATTCGCCAAGACCCGCACCAATATCTTGATATTGGTGTTCAGTTGGCCTATAACTACTAGGGGCAGTAGGGTCTTTCCCTTCGTTAGGGGGAAACGTTATGTGAGCCATCAGGGCTTCCTTGGGAATGATCGTTTCCGAAGCCAAGGCTTTAAACTACTCACACATGGGGCTAGAGAGGAAGGGGAGAAATTTGCAGTAGCAGGCATTGGTGAAGCCATCAGGTCCCGGGCTCTTACCCTTTGGCAAGTCCTTTATAATCTGTTAGAGTAATGGGTGCATCTAACTGCTCACTGATTTGTGTTGAAAGCTGGGGAAACTGTGCCTCTTCCAGATACTGCGAGAGAAGTTCCGCCTTCCGTGTGTGCATCGACCCAGGGAGGGTGTCAGGGAGTTGGTAGAGTTGGGCATAGTAGTCCCTGAAAGCGTCTGCTATCTTAGAGAGAAAAACGGTCGGTTGGTCCAGGGTGGGGGTGTGGAGTTTGTGGACATAACCAGAGGTGCGCTGACTTCTTAAGGGCTCGGGCCAGGAGGGTCCCGCATTTGTTGCCGAACTTGTAGAACTTATGGGATACATGCCGCAGCCGGGCCCAAATTCGGGTCTCTAAAAGAGTAGAAAGCTCCTACCTAAGGGATTGGAGTTCTGTCGCCAACTCCTGGGTCATGTTACGCTTGTTCCTAAGTTCTGCCGCTCGAAGTTTAAGTAAGGACTGCATTTCCCCATAATGTGCTTTTTTTAGCCTGGAGCCCTGGGAGATTAACAAACCTTGTGCCCCTCAAACACCACTGACACCCCTGTTTCTCCCATTTGATCTTTGGCGAAATATAGGGAAATAGTATCAGAGACTCATTTCAGGGCTACCGCATCATTTAACAGGTTCTCATTTAATTGCCAGGTCCACTGTTTGGATCCTGGTAAAAGCGAGGCTAAGGAGATAGAGATAGGGGCATGGTCAGAAATGGTAAGAGATCCGAAGGTTGCGCCGGACAGCAAATTGAGAAAGTTTTGATGCACTAGCAAAAAATCTATGCGTGTATATACATGAGTGGCAGAGTTGTAGCTAAAATCTTTAACAGTGGGATGCAGACTTCCCCAGCAGTCAACCAGATGATAAGCATGCAGGGACTTCTGAAAGTGTTTAAGAAATGCAAAGGAATGTACTGAATGGCCAGAGGAGGTATTTAGCTGTGGGTCAGGGCATTAAAATCTCCCCCTAATACCAGTTGCCCCTCCCGAAACAAGAAAAGGGATTCTAGAAAACTGTCCAGGAATGTAAGTTGTCCAGTGTACCGTAGCAAGGGTAATTTTGCGTTCAAACAGGGTGCCTTTTAGGAAGATGAACCTACCATCTGGGTCAGCATAATTATCTAAAGGAATAAAGGGGCAGCGTTTATGTATGGCTACCGCCACTCCACTTGATTTTGACCTGCAAGAGTCAGTACGGAAATGTGTTTCCTGCAAAAAAAAGGATGTGTGTCCCCAGTCTCTTCGTCTCAAGCCACAACTTACTACATTTGTGCGGGGAGCTCAAGCCATGGACATTGTATGACAGTTATTGAGTTATTCACTTTAAGGTCATCACAGAAGACTAGGGGGAACTCTTTATGTCTAGAGGAAAAAAGATTTCATCTCCAAATACGGAAAGGTTTCTTCACAGTAAGAGCTGTGAAAATGTGTAATAGACTCCCTCCAGAGGTGGTTCTGGCAAGCTCAGTAGATTTCTTTAAAAAAAGGCCTGGATTCTTTCCTAAATGTACATAATATATTTGGGTACTAACATTTAAAGGGTAAAGTTGATCCAGGGAAAATCAGATTGCCTCTCGGGGAATCAGGAACAAATCCTTTCCCCTGCTGCAGCAAATTGGAGCATGCTTTGCTGGGGTTTTTCACTGTCCTCTGGATCAACTGTGGGTGAAGGATTGTGTATATGGGATTGTATTTTATTTATTTTTTTGGTTGAACTAGATGGTCTTTTTTCAACCTGACTAACTACATAACTATGCAAAAGGAAATGCTGATAACCAGTATTTGCTTACATGGGATCAGTTGTGACTGGACATACAGTAGCTGATCCCATGGTAAAGTGCCAGTGTCATTGGCTCTTTACTCTGATCAGTGATTCGCTCTGAGGTACACAGTTCATCACCAATCGCCGTGCACGAGCGACATGACTGAGAGGATGTTATATGACATCCACTCAGAAGGAGGAGAGTCCTGCTCGGTTGTCAATCTGCTATAGGCCAGACGGAAACTGGGTAAGATTAATCCAAAGTTAATTTAAGATAAGTTTCAGAAAAGTTTGGGATCAGTTCTAGATGCATTCACATTGATATGCATGAAGGAATGAAAGTGAAGTAAATCAAATTCAATACTTTGTGACCCTTTAGCTACCGATCTGTAAGCCCAGACCGAGAAATGTCTGCAAAAGCTTGGTCTTTGTGCTCGGGCAGTAAGCACATTCTTAGCACATAAATGACTGCCCAATGATGCATATCTATGGTATGTGGGCGTTATTGGGGTTAAAAAGTGTAGGCTAAAAATAATTGAAAAACAATATGGAAATGAATATATGACTTTACATTTTGACCACATATTCACTTTAATCAAACCATTCTTTAAAGTGGAAGTACAGTCAAAATCTAACTAATGCTAAACCTACTCTCACCCCTATTCTAATGCCCTGTACACACGATCGCACATTCTGACAACAAAATCCATCGGATTTTT
Source organism: Aquarana catesbeiana (assembly GCF_042186555.1). Classification (NCBI taxonomy): domain Eukaryota; kingdom Metazoa; phylum Chordata; class Amphibia; order Anura; family Ranidae; genus Aquarana; species Aquarana catesbeiana. Next base: position 222,020,241 of record NC_133328.1, read on the forward strand.
TCCGATGGATGTTGGCTCAAACTTGTCTTGCATACACACGGTCACACAAAGTTGGTCAGGAATTCCGAACGTGAAGAACACAGTGACGTACAACACGTACGACGAGCCGAGAAAAATTAAGTTCAATAGCCAGTGCTGCTCTTCTGCTTGATTCCGAACATGCATGGCAGTTTGTGTGTTGGAATTGTCTACACACGATTGGAATTTACGCAAACGGATTTTGTTGTTGGAAAATTTTAGAGCCAGCTCTCAAACTTTGTGTTTCGGAAATTCCGATGGAAAAAGTCTGATGGAAAATGTGCAATCAGAGCGTGTTGTCGGAAACTCCGACCGTGTGTAGGTTCCGTCAGAAAGTCTGACCATGTGTACAGGGCATAAGACTATTCTATCTACCCTGTGAAAGAAAAGATGCTTTTACTTGCCTATTCTGAAGCTGCTTCAGTCTGGTCACATGATCAGGTCCCAGCACTGGCTTCAGTGTAGAAGAGGGGCAGCCGACAATGAATGCCCCATAGTAAGCCTATGGGTGACATTACCATACCCATAGCCATTGTCTGCGATCTCTCCTCTTCACTGAAGCCACCGCTGAGGAGATCATGTGACTGGATCGGAGTGGCTTCAGAATAGGTAAGTATAGGCATCTTTTCTTTCTCAGAGTAGATAGAATAATAATTGTAGAATGGAGGGAACAGGTTTAGTTAGATTTTGACTGAACTTCTGCTTTAAATGATTAAATGAAACAGAAAAATGATTTTCTGTTTCCAATAAAGAGAGGTTACATAGTTACATAGTAGGCAAAGAGGGGGATGAGAATGGGAAGATAGGGCAGTTGCTGAAGCTGACCATGAATCTAATCCCGGATGGACTGTCTTGGTACTTAAAACAAACAAGATAAGTAGTATAAAAAACTATTTATTACATAAAAATGACATACAGGGTACATTAAAACAACAATTAGAAGCAGATACTTTTCTGGAGTACCCTGAGTATTTGCTCTTTGAAACACAATTTTTTCCTAATCGTTTTAATGTACCCTGTATGTCATTTTTATGTAATAGTTTTTTATACTACTTATCTTGTTTGTTATTAGCACCGAGACAGTCCATCGCAACCTACTGAGTACGGGATTAGATTCATGGTCAGCTTCAGCAACTGCCCTATCTTCCCATTCTCATCCCCCTCTTTGCCTTATATCAACTTGGATGATGGTACTTTGCTAATTTCTGAATAAAAAAATCTTATATGAGGCTATACTCCTAATTCAATATAGTTACATAGTAGGTGAGGTTGAAAAAAGACGCAAATCCATCAAGTCCAACCTATGTGTGTGACTATATGTCAGTATTACATTGTATATCCCTGTATGTTGCGGTCATTCAGGTGCTTATCTAATAGTTTCTTGAAATTATCGATGCCCCCCGCTGAGACCACCGCCTGTGGAAGGGAATTCCACATCCTTGCCACTCTTACAGTAAAGAACCCTCTATGTAGTTTAAGGATAAACCTCTTTTCTTCTAATTTTAATGAGTGGCCACGAGTCTTGTTAAACTCCCTTCTGCGAAAAAGTTTTATCCCTATTGTGGGGTCACCAGTATGGTATTTGTATATTGAAATCATATCCCCTCTCAAGCGTCTCTTCTCCAGAGAGAATAAGTTCAGTGCTCACAACCTTTCCTCATAACTAATATCCTCCAGACCCTTTATTAGCTTTGTTGCCCTTTGTACTCGCTCCATTTCCTGTACATCCTTCCTGAGGACTGGTGCCCAGAACTGGACAGCATACTCTAGGTGCGGCCGGACCAGAGTTTTGTAGAGCGGGAGAATTATCATTTTATCTCTGGAATGAATCCCCTTTTTAATGCATGCCAATATTCTGTTTGCTTTGTTAGCAGCAGCTTGGCATTGCATGCCATTGCTGAACCTATCATCTACTAGGACCCCCAGGTCCTTTTCCATCCTAGATTCCCCCAGAGGTTCTCTTCCAGTGTATAGATTGCAATCATATTTTTGCCATCCAAATGCATTATTTTACATTTTTCTACATTGAACCTCATTTGCCATGTAGTTGCCAACCCCGTTAATTTGTTCAGATCTTTTTGCAAGGTTTCCACATCCTGCGGAGAAGTTATTGCCCTGCTTAGCTTAGTATTGTCTGCAAATACAGAGATTGAACTGTTTACCCCTTCCTCCAGGTCATTTATGAACAAATTAACCACTAAGCCACCGCCCACCGTCATATGACGGCGGGACGAGGCTTCTGTTGTTCTGGGAGGACGTCATATGACGTCCTCGCCCTCCCGAGCCACTAGGGGGCGCGCGTGCCCGCTGCGTCGCTCGGGACCAGGTGCGCGTGCCCGGCGGCTGCGATGTCCGCCGGGCACCCGCGATTGCCGGGTAACAGAGCAGGAGCGTGGATCTGTGCATGTAAACACAGATCCACGTCCTGTCAGAGAGGAGAGGAGACCGATGGCGTGTCCCTTGTACATAGGGACAGCGATCGGTCACCTCCCCCAGTCAGTCCCCTCCCCCCACAGTTAGAATCACCTCCTTAGGTCATACATTAACCCCTCGAGCGCCCCCTAGTGTTAACCCCTTCCCTGCCAGTCAAATTTACACAGTAATCAATGCAATTTTATAGCATTGATCGCTGTATAAATGTGAATGGTCCCAAAAATGTGTCAAAAGTGTCCGATGTGTCCGCCGCAATATCGCAGTCACAATAAAAATTGCAGATCGCCGCCATTACTAGTAAAAAATAAATAAATAATAAAAATGCTATAAATCTATCCCCTATTTTGTAGACGCTATAACTTTTGCGCAAACCAATCAATATACGCTTATCGCAATTTTTTTTTACCAAAAATATGTAGAAGAATACATATCGGCCTAAACTGAGGAAAAAATTTGTTAAAAAAAAAAAAAAAAATTGGATATTTATTATAGCAAAAAGTAAAAAATATTGTGTTTTTTCAAAATTGTCCCTCTTCTTTTGTTTATAGCGCAATAAATAAAAACCGCAGAGGTGATCAAATACCACCAAAAGAAAGCTCTATTTGTGGGGAAAAAATGATAAAAATGTATTTAGGGTGCAGTGTAACATGACCGCGCAATTGTCATTCAAAGTGCGACAGCGCTGAAAACTGAAAAATGGCTTGGGCAGGAAGGGGGTGTAAGTGCCCTGTATTGAGGTGGTTAAATAGGATTGGTCCCAGAACAGAACCCTGGGGGACCCCACTACCCACCCCTGACCATTCTGAGTACTCCCTATTTATCACCACCCTCTGAGCTGTTTTTGATATTTTAGATGACACCGGTGATAGTTGGATGTTAAACTTCCACTTGGGTGTTACATTTTCTTCAACATTTGTCAGATAAAGGGGCTACAGTAATTCAATAAAACTGGAGTATAGAAAATAAGAACCAAATTTTAGTAGTCTCCAGTAGTGTTCTACCTTTTTATTTTGTTGAAAAACTAAGCAAGTTTAGGTAATTGATCATTATGGACACCTACTCCTAGCGATATCTTTTTCGATTTTTCATTTTAAATCATTCAAATCATTCTTGAATCAAACCATTTTTGAATCCGCTTCACAGAACTTAAAGTGATTGTAAAGCTGTTAATTTTATTTTTAAATAAACAAAAACATGTCATAGTTACCTCCACTGTGCAGCTCGTTTTGCACAGTGTGGCTCTGAACACTGTCTTCTGGGGTCCCTCGGCGGCCATCATTCGGCATCCATAGCCGCTGAATGTATGACTCGGCCCCCCCCCCCCCCCCCGGCGCTCGCGTCATTGGATTTGATTGACAGGAGCCAATGGCTGTGCTGCTATCAATCTATCCAATCAAGAGCCGAGAACCCCGCAGAGGAAGAGCGCGTCCCCACCCGATGAAGTTCCAGGGCTCAGGTAAATAAAACAGGGGGGCTGGGGGGCTGGGGGGCTGGTCACTGCCAGGTGTTCTTTCACCTTAATGCATAGGATGCATTAACGTGAAAAAACACAAGGGTTTACAACCCCTTTAACTATTTGGTTAGGATACCATCTACTAAAATACTTGATATTTTTCTCATTGTATATTGCATAACATTCTGTTTATGACAGCTATAAATTGTATTTTTATGTTTTGCCAAGCATGGAAGTTTCCAAATAATATCCTTGTCACTTTATTGTTAATCATAACAATGCTATATTTAAAGAAATGCTGTAAGCAAACATGAATGTCTGATTCATCCTGCCTCAAAAAAGTTCTACTGCATGTTTGTACTTGCACACAGTTTACCCTAAATCCATTTCACCCACCAGTGAATGCCTGGAGTCCAGAAATTATAGAGATGATATACTGTATATCACACCTACATTAACATTTGGAACTCCCCCCCCCAGCGACTTACTTGTCTCTGCAGTTTTGGCAGTTTTGGAAATTGCCTACTGTTAAGTTTACTCTGAAACTCTATTATCTAGTTTTAGCTGTCCTTCACCACTCTTTTTCAAACTAAGAAAAAAATGTTGCCTAATACTAAACCATAATTATTCCCAGTTGTGAGAATATAAGGCCTAGGAATCCTTTACTTTAGAGATTTATGGGATTGCCTAGGGAAAGAAGACAACAACTGAATTGTTGGAATATCCAGACATAAAGTACCATCTGGCTTCAATGTTAAACGCAGTGATATGGAAGATGTTTTTTGTAGGCAGTAAAAAGTATTGGCATCATAACTTAATCGATAATGATAATTTACATAACGGTTAGGTGCAGTTTAAGTTTAGACAGTCAAATTAAGTTGAATGGGTTACTTTTGGTGGTTAATCGGTTCAGGTTGGGAGTTTGGTCAGGGTTCAGTTTAATTTCTCAGGTATACAAATATTGGTTTTCAGGTGTGATAAATAAATTCTCAGATTTCTATACTACCATGCAAGTTCTAAATCAGAAATGAATGCAGCATAGTTAACATGTCTCCCACATAGAAAAAGGATATTTCAACTTTTGGCCTCCACACAATGTTCAGATCAGCTCTATCATAAATAATAACCAGTCATTCAAGAGAACATATTAATAAAAAAATCAAAATTTAGGGAGGAGGTTTGGGTTTGTCACTACTACGGCTTTAAGAGAAAGCCTGCAGGTTTGATATTCATGGTTCTGGCAAATTTATGTGCAGATTCTTCTGAGAAATATTTTTGAAACTACAGTGCCTTGCAAAAGTATTCACCCCCTTGGCATTTTTCGTGTTTTGTTGCCTCACAACCTGGAATTAACATGGATTGTGTGAGGATTTGCATCATTTAATTTACAGAACATGCCCACAACTTTAAATATGTGTTTTTGGTTTTTTTTTGTGAAGCAAACAACAAATAGGACAAAATAACAAAAATAGTCAATGTGCATAACTATTCACCCCCCCCCCAAAGTCAATACTTTGTAGAGCCACCTTTTGCAGCTATCACAGCTCCAAGTCGCTTTGGATAAGTCTCTATGAGCTTGCCACATCTTGCCACTGGGATTTTTGCCCATTCCTCCTTGCAAAACTGCTCCAGCTCCTTCAAGTTGGATTGTTTGCGATGTGAACAGCAATCTTTAAGTCTGACCACAGATTTTCTAATGGATTGAGGTCTGGGCTTTGACTAGGCCATTCCAACTCATTTACATGTTTCCCCTTAAACCACTCAAGTGTTGCTTTAGCAGTGTGTTTGGGGTCATTGTCCTGCTGGAAGGTGAACCTCCATCCTAGCCTCAAATCACACACAGAGTGGTACAGGTTTTGCTCAAGAATATCCCTGTAATTAGCACCATCCATCTTTCCCTCAACTCTGACCAGTTTCCCATTCCCAACTGCTGAAAAACATCCCCACAGCATGATGCTGCCACCACTATGTTTCACTGTGGGGATGGTGTTCTTTGGGTGATGTGATGTGTTGGGTTTGCGCCAGACATAGCGTTTTCTTTGATGGACAAAAAGTTCAATTTTAGTCTCATCAGACCAGAGCACCTTTCTCCATACATTTTGAGAGTCTCCCACATGCCTTTTCGCAAACTCAAAACGTGCCATTTTGTTTTTTGCTGAAAGTAATGGCTTTCTTCTGGCCACTCTGCCATAAAGCTCAACTCTATGGAGCGTACAGCTTATAGCCGTCCTATGTACAGATACTCCAGTCTCTGCTGTGGAACTCTGCAGCTCCTCCAGGGTTACCTTAGGTCTCTAGGGCCTTGCAAAAAGGTGTGTATATGTAATGACAGATCATGTGACACTTAGATTGCACACAGGTGGACATCATTTCACTAATTATGTAACTTCTGAAGGTAATTGGTTGCACCAGAGCTTTTTATGGGCTTCATAACAAAGGGGGTGAATACATACGCACATGCCAATTATCAGTTTTTTATTTCTGAAAAATTGTTTTATGTATATATTTTTCTAATTTTAAAATCAGTGAGAAATGGGGCCCATTCCTACAGAAAACAAGCGCTTAAGAGGAGATAAAAAATACTTTGGGAAGAATAGATCTGATGACCAAAATTAATGGCAACAGCTGCTACCTTACTCTTTTGAAAAAAAGAATCACAGTCAAAAATAATAAACAAAGTCTGACAGACCCAGACAGTGCTTATAAATATGACTGATCACAATTATAAGCAATCAATCTAATATATGTCCATTCAATAAAGTCTGTACATCAGGAGTAGGGATGAGCCGAACTTGTGAACAGGCAAAAAATGTGTTCAAACACGCGAACACCGTTAAAGTCTATGGGACACGAACATGAATAATCAAAAGTGCTCATTTTAAAAGCTTATATGCAAGTTATTGTCATAAAAAGTATTTGGGGACCCGGGTCCTGCCCCAGGGGACATGGATCATTGCAAAAAAAAGTTTTTAAAATGGCCGTTTTTTCAGGAGCAGTGATTTTAATCATGCTTAAAGTGAAACAATAAAAGTGTAATATCCCTTTGAATTTCGTACCTGGGGGGGGGTGTCTATAGTATGCCTGTAAAGGGGCGCAGGTTTCCCTTGTTTAGAACAGTCTGACAGCAAAATGACATTTCAAAGGAAAAAAAGTCATTTAAAACTGCTCGCGGCTATTAATGAATTGCCGGTCCGACAATACACATAAAAGTTCATTGATAAAAACGGCATAGGAATTCCCCACAGGGGAACCCCGAACCAAAATTTAAAAAAATAAATGACGTGGGGGGTCCCCCTAAATTCCATACCAGGCCCTTCAGGTCTGGTATGGATATTAAGGGGAACCCCGGCCAAATTTTTTTAAAAAATGGTGTGGGGTCCCCCTCAAAGGGCAGGACCCCGCGCCAAAATTTAAAACAAAATGGCGTAGGGTCCCCTCCAAAATCCATACCAGACCCTTATCTGAGCATGCAACCTGGCAGACCCCAGGAAAAGAGGGGGGACGAGAGAGCAGCCCCCCTCCTGCTGAACCGTACCAGGCCACATGCCCTCAATATTGGGAGGGTGCTTTGGGGTAGCCCCCCAAAACACCTTGTCCCCATGTTGATGGGGACAAGGGCCTCATCCCCACAACCCTTGCCCGGTGGTTGTGGGGGTCTGCGGGCAGGGGGCTTATCGGAATCTAGAAGCCTCCTTTAACAAGGGGACCCCCAGATCCTGGCCCTCCCCCCTGTGTGAAATGGTACCATTTCACAAAAAAACTGTCAAAAATGTTTAAAATGATAAGAGACAGTTTTTGACAATTCCTTTATTTAAATGCTTCTTCTTTCTTCTATCTTCTATCTTCTATCTTCCTTTGGTTTCTTCCTCCATCTTCATCTTCTTCTTCTGGTTCTTCTGGTTCTTCCTCCGGTGTTCTCGTCTGGCATCTTCCTCCGCGGCATCGGCGTCTTCTTTCCTTCTTCTCCTCGGGCCACTCCGCATCCATGATGGCATGGAGGGAGGCTCCCGCTGTGTGACGCTTCTCCTCTTCTGACGGTTCTTAAATAACGGGGGGCGGGGCCACTTGGTGACCCCACCCCCTCTGACGCACGGGGACTTGACGGGGACTTCTCTGTGGCATTCCCCGTGAAGGCAGAAGGGGGCAGGGTTACGTAACGGGTGACCCCACCCCCCTCTGCTGTCACGGGGAATGCCACAGGGAAGTCCCCGTCAAGTCCCTGTACGTCTGAGGGGGGCAGGGTCACCGGGTGGCCCTGCCCCCCCGTTATTTAAGAACCGTCAGAAGAGGAGAAGCGTCACACAGCGGGAGCCTCCCTCCATGCCATCATGGATGCGGAGCGGCCCGAGGAGAAGAAGGAAAGAAGACGCCGTGGAGGAAGATGCCAGATGAGAACACCGTAGGTAGAACCAGAAGAAGATCGAGGAAGAAACCGAAGGAAGATAGAAGATAGAAGAAAGAAGATAGAAGAAAGAAGAAGCATTTAAATAAAGAAATTGTCAAAAACTGTCTCTTGTCATTTTTAACATTGTTGACAGTTTTTTGTGAAATGGTACCATTTCACACAGGGGGGAGGGCTGAGATCTGGGGGTCCCCTTGTTAAAGGGGGCTCCCAGATTCCGATAAGCCCCCCGCCCGCAGACCCCCACAACCACCGGGCAAGGGTTGTGGGGATGAGGCCCTTGTCCTCATCAACATGGGGACAACGTGTTTTGGGAGGCTACCCCAAAGCACCCTTTCCAATGTTGAGGGCATGTGGCCTGGTACGGCTCAGCAGGGGGGGTGCTCTCTCGTCCCCCCCTCTTTTCCTGCGGCGTGCCAGGTTGCGTGCTCGGATAAGGGTCTGGTATAGATTTTGAGGGGGACCCCACGCAATTTTTTTTTTTAATTTTGGCCGGGGTTCCCCTTAATATCCATACCAGACCTGAAGGGCCTGGTATGGAATTTAGGGGGACCCCCACGTCATTTTTTTTTACATTTTGGTTCGGGGGTTCCCCCGTGGGGAATTCCCATGCCGTTTTTATCAATGAACTTTTATGTGTATTGTCGGACCGGCAATTCATTATAGCCGCGAGTAGTTTTAAATGACTTTTTTTCCTTCGAAATTTCATTTTGCTGTCAGACTGTTCTAAACACGGGAAACGTGCGTGTTACACTTTTATTGTTTCACTTTAAGCATTATTAAAATCACTGCTCCTGAAAAAACTGCAGTTTTTAAAACTTTTTTTTGCATTGATCCTTGTCCCCTGGGGCAGGACCCAGGTCCCCAAATACTTTTTATGACAATACCATGCATATAAGCCTTTAAAATTAGCACTTTTGATTTCTCCCATAGACTTTTAAAGGGTGTTCCGCGGCTTTCGAATTTGCCTCGAACACCCCAAATTGTTCGCTGTTCGGCGAACTGGCGAACAGCCAATGTTCGAGTCGAACATGAGTTTGACTCGAACTCGAAGCTCATCCCTAATCGGGAGTATTAATATAAAAAAAAGTGTATATATAAATAAACATATATAAACACATATACAGGCAGTGTCATTAATTGTTGTAGAGACACAACGAGTCCGTATGAATAGTGATACAAAGACCGCTTGAGACTGAAGAGTTGCTGTCACCAGAGGGAAGTCCAGATCACACGTGCACACATAAAGAGGGGGGGTGTATAGGAAGAACCCCCTCTTGAAAAAACTCTTACCAGATAAGAGCTTAATCTCTGCATGTATATCTTTCAAACCTATGGGACATCTCTGCCGGTATCTTCCTTCCCTTATCCAAGGCGAGGCAGCGCTCAGATCATTTAATTAAGTTAAAATGCCCTACTATAGGTTCCTGTATGTTATTGTGGTTTTGGTTGCAGACATTGCTTGTTCCTGACACTGCTTCTTGGATTACCCCTTGGATTAACGCTGATTTTGTTGCTGATCCTGCCTGTTCCGTCCCTGCAGAATTGACCCTTACAGCGCTGGTGGCAGCGGGTGGATGCGATGATCATCTGAGAAAAAATAAATTGTTTTAAATGAGATTACGCTATGTCCGATCCCTCTTTTTCATTTTGACTTAATTGAACTATAAGGGAAGGAGGATACCGGCAGAGATGTCCCATAGATTTGAAAGATATACATGCAGAGATTAAGCTCTTATCTGGTAAGAGTTTTTCAAGAGGGGGTTCTTCCTACACACCCCCCCCTCTTTATTTGTGCACGTGTGATCTGGGCTTCCCTCTGGTGACAGCAATTCTTCAGTCTCAATCGTTCCTTGTATCACCTATTTATATGGACTCGCTGTGTCTCTACAACAATTAAGGACACTGCCTGTATATGTGTTTTATATATACACTTTTTTATATTTATACTCCTGATGTACGGACTTTATTGAACGGACATATATTAGATTGATTGCTTATAGTTGTGATCAGTCATATTTATAAGCGCTGCCTGGGTCTTTCAGACTTTGTTTATTATTTTTCTAATTTTACTTCACCAACTTAGACTAATGTTTTCTGATCCATCACATATAATTCAGATTAAAAAAACATTGAACTAAATGCTGTAATGTAACAAAATAGGTAAAAAACCAAGGGGGTGAATACTTTTGCAAGGCACTGTATAATGTACTGCATGTCCTTTGAACCTTTTTCAGATATAAACTGTATTATTAGAAACCAGCATGGATTTATGAAGGCTCATTCTTGTCAGACCAACCTTTTAACATGTTATGAGGAAGTTCGCTGTAATCTGGATAGAGGAAAGCCTGTAGCAGATATCTCAAGTCTCCCAGAAGGAGACTCCCGCATTTCTGCGGTGGCTCCCGCACACCTGCAAGTGCCTCCCCATGTCCCGGGAATGATTGGTGCGGCAGCTGTCCCTCCTGCTGCGCACTGATCATCCCCAGCTTCTCCGTGTACTCCTCCCCCACCCCTCTGCGTGTCCTTCTACGCCCCCCCCCTCGTCCTCCGCAACCGGCTCCCCTCCTCTCCTCTCCTTTTGTGTTTACTCTACTAAGTTTATGAATGGACAGGAGCCTCTGTCTCCTGTTCATTCATCTTTAGTGCTGAGAAAGGGACTGGGGATAGTGTCCTCAGTCCCTTTGTCTCAAAGGGGAGATGTCAGGGGTCTGTTTAGACCCCTGATATCTCACCAAAGCCCCTCCAAAAATAAAATATTCTAAAAAAAATTCTAAAAAATGAAAAAGCGTAAAACAATAAAAAAAGCATTGTGAAAAAAAAAAAAAAACAAATTAAAGTGTAAAAAAATCAATTATTAAAAGTAAAAGAACTACTGACACCGTCCACTGCCACCCACCTCCCCAGAAGCACTGCGAAAAAATTTAGAAAGTGATTTAAATAATATTTTGCCATGGGGGGGGGTGGCATTTGCGGGCGCGAAGCGCCACCTCCCTGAAATGAGTTTGCCACCTCCCTAAAATGAGTTTGGTCACTCATATACCCTTACGGGGTCTTGAAGAGATGTGCAACTTCCTGGACTTTTCCCTTTTGCATATGAACTTCGCAAAAAAATTTGACACGGTACCGCATGAACGCTTAATTTAAAAATTGATGTCTGTTGACATTGACGATTGTGTATGTACCTGGATAGAAAACTGATCACATGAGCACATCCAAAGGGCGGTGATAAATAGCATATCCTCTGAATGGTCTAGAGTTGTGAGCAGGGTACCCCAGGGCTCTATCCTTGGACCAGTTCTTTTTTACTTGCACACAAATGATATAGAGGTTGAAATAAATAGTTAAATCTCAGTATTTGCTGGTAATACAAAGCTAAGCAGGGTAATAACCTCACAACAGGATATAGCAACCTTTCAAGAAGATCTAGGTAAAATAAAGGGGTAAGCAAATGCATGGCAAATGAGGTTTAATGTTGATAAATGTAAGGTAATGCACTTGGGATCTAAAAATATGAATGCAAATTACACACTAGGGGGAGAACCTCTGAGGGAATCTAGGACAGAAAAGGATCTTGGGGTCTTAGTAGACCACAGGCTTAGCAATAGCATGCAATGACAAGCTGCAGCAAGCAAAGCCAGCAGACTATTAGCTTGCATTAAATGGGTACCTACTCAAGTGATAAAACTATAATTCCACCACTGTACAAAACTCTGGATGGGCCAGATTGTTTGCTGTCTAGTACTTGTCAGCGTCGCACCGATTCAGAAGGTGCCGTTGCTGGCAACAGACTGCGATTTGGCATGCAATTTGACATGTCAGTGTTTGAAAAAAACTATCAGGCAGCTGAAACCAATGGATCAGTAAGGCTAGTAGAGTACTAAAGAGAAGATATTCTGCAGTTGCTGGGATTCAAGCCCTGCTAAGTGATTTAGATGGAAATAAAAATATAATGAATATATATATATATATATATATATATATATATATATATATATATATATATATATATATAATTATATTTTTAATATAAAAAATATTTTTTTTAATAAAAGGGAGTGGACTATGGGGCCTTTCCACAAATCATAATCAGTCATGACCTGTGTGAATAAAAGCATGCAGCCAAGATGTCAAAAATCCTCGGGATTAGTAAGAGAACCTTTTCAAGATACTACTTTATCAAAAACAAATGCTTCAAAATGTCAGAGTGCTATTTTTCTAACATCTCTCAATCCTTTATTATTACAATCTGGTCATCATGTGTTTTACTATCTTAGGTTCAAGAGGAAGGATCAGAGAAACTATTTTAGCTCTTTAACATTGCCCTTGGCCATCAAAGGTCCAGAGAAAAAATATTCTAATATGTCTTCAGGAAGAAAAAAAAATTGTTCTGATTATCATATCATCAATTTCGGATTGGATTTAAAGTGATACTAAACACATACTGTTTAACTTACATTGTCCCTTAAATTTCTATATGTGGATGATGGCACTGTAATTTGTGTAATTAAAAAAAAAACATATTTTTCCTAATCGCTATACAGCTGTCAGATGACCCAGGTCTTTCCCAGCCTGTCTGCAGGGAAATATAAGCAGGAGGAGCTTTAGTCATCTGCTGCTGGTCACATGTTCAAAATGAAAAAAACTGCCTTTGGGATAAAGAGTAAAAATAAATAATTAATACCAATAAACTGTTTTAAATTGTCATTTATTTGAAATCAAATGTTTATTATTTTTGACAATAACATGGTGTGTATGGATTTCTGCCAGTCACAGGCTGTGTCATACCCCTCCAGCCTGTGTCTTAGAATAAGAGGGAGGTGAAGCCTCCATCAATCTACATGTAATATCCCACCCCTATTGTGTTTAGTTGGTTAGTGGGCATAGAGGAGGAGGGAGGGAGTGGGCTGTCATTTACTATGCTCAGCCTAGAAACTCACTGAAAACTGAACATATGCAGAGCTGCCAACATTGATCCTGCTGCTCTCTAGCTACCCCTTCTGTCCAAGTCCCCAATTCACCTAGGGATTTTGCAGAGCAAACAGGTTTTTTGCAGGATACAGAAAACAAATCTTATAGTGACTGAGAATTACTATTGATAGTTTTTATGATGTGGGTTTAGTGACACTTTAAATATTGACAATCACTGTAATATGATCATGACTTATTTAGCTGCTGTTTAGAAACACATTTAAATATACATCAAATTTTAACCAGGATGATACTGTATACTGTATAAATACAAAGATGTATTTCACCTTCTGTAACATGCATGGCTAGAAGACATAATTCAGTTTTTTAAGATATTTGAAGGTTTTTCTAAGACTGTCAGGGCTGCATTCTATATTAATATATTTACTATATTTATATTGCACCACAATGTAGAATTAGAAAGCATGTGGCCTCACCAAACAAGTAGACAAGGTATAGATCAGTAGAATGTACCATCATCCAAATTAGTTGAGGAAGATCATTAGGAAGTATGGGCCCCACCCCAAACTCACCGAAAAAAGGGGGCAAGTGGACTATTGTGGTACAGTATACATATATAGTACAAATCACTGATAAAAAAATCACAAAGTTTATTTATACAAATGTAACAAGAAAACACACATATAAGTTAAAAGAGTTCAGATGACATGATATTACGACATGTTTTGTGGGTTTACCGCTTCATCAGGACAATAGATCTGTGAATATAGAATATAGACAGTGTGTAATATATATGTAAAAGGTTTTATACACAATTGTAAAATGGGGAAGATGAGATGAAATGATAGGACTGCTTACCCGAGCCTTGGAGGGTGTACAACAGTAAGGCAACCCGGCTGGGTCTCCCCCGGAGATTGGGAAGGGGATATATGAGACACCAGCCAGTATCTAAATGAGACAGTATAAAGATGAATAATGGGTAATTACTGTCAGGTAGGTACCAGTCATGAAGTAGTGTGATGTGCAGAAACACATCAAAGGTTGTTGGTACTTATTATTACTGTATTTTCATCTATATTCACAGATGAATTGTCCTGATGAAGCGGTAAACCCGCAAAACATGTCGTAATATCATGTCATCTGAACTCTTAACTTATATTTGTGTTTTCTTGTTACATTTGTATAAATAAATGTTGTCATTTTTTTATCAGTGATTTGTACTATATATTTATACTGTACCGCAATAGTCCACTTGCCCCCTTTTTTCGGTGAGTTTGGGGTGGGGCCCATACTCCCTAATGATCTTCCTCAACTAATTTGGATGATGGTACATTCTACTGATCTATACCTTGTCTACTTGTTTGGTGAGGCCACACGCTTTCTAATTCTACATTGTGGTGCAATATAAATATAGTAAATATATTAATATTGGGGTGGGGCCCATACTCCCTAATGATCTTCCACAATGTAGAATTAGTCACATTAGTCCCTGTTACTTGAAGTAGCTCACAAACTAATGTCCCTACCACATAGGCTTGGACCTGCAAAGGTGAAATCAAACCTTTATTTTTCACAATTTCACAATAAAAAGCATACAGTAATTTAAAATTTACAAACATGTTTTTATTAACCACTTCAGCCCTGGGGGATTTGGCAGCTCAATGACCAGAGGGCTTTTTAGAATTTGGCACTGTGCTGCTTTAACTGATAATTGCGCGGTCATGCAATGTTGTACCCAAAACAAAATTTGCGTCCTTTTTTCCCACAAATAGAGCTTTCTTTTGATGGTATTTGATTGCCTCTGTGATTTTTATGTTTTTATTTTTATATATAAATGGAAAAAAGACGAAAATTTTGAAAAAAAATTATATTTTCTACTTTTTGTTATAAAAAAAATTTAATAAACTAAATTTTAGTCATACATTTGGGCCAAAATGTATTCAGCCACATGTCTTTGGTAAAAAAAATGTCAATAAGCGTATATTTATTGGTTTGCGCAAAAGTTATAGTGTCTACAAACTAGGGTAGATTTTCTGGAATTTGCGCAGCTTCTAGTTTATGACTGCCTAAAATGCTAAAATGGCAGGGCAGTACAACCCCCCCCCCAAATGATCCCAAAATTAGACAAAGTTGTCACTAAATGATATATTGCTCACACATGGCATGGTTATATGTGGAATTGCA